>NC_087155.1:8451691-8459191 GCF_035594125.1 Scylla paramamosain
TCGATTGAAATTCCCGCGCGAGGCATACTTTGTCCCCTCGCCACCAGAGCGCACTGCTTCACGCCACCCGCGGCCCACTGCAGCAGCAGCAGCAGCAGCAGCAGCAGCAGCAGCAGCAGCAGCAGTAGTAGTAGTAGTAGTAGTAGTAGTAGTAGTAGTAGTAGTAGTAGTGGTAGTAGTAGTAGTAGTAGTAACAGCAGAAGCAGCAGTTTTTGTAGTAGTAGTAGTAGTAGTAGTAGTAGTAGTAGTAGTAGTAGTAGTAGCTGGGAGGAGGAAGACAAATTAAAAAAGAACAACGACAAGAGCTACTACTAAAACTACTACTACTACTACTACTACTACTACTACTACTAATAATAATAATAATAATAATAATAATAATAATCATAATAACAATACTGTACTACAACAACAACACCACTGCTACCACCACCACCACCACCACCACCACCACCAACAACAACAACAACAACAACAACAACAACCAAGAACACACACACACACACACACACACACACACACACACACACACACACACACACACACACACACACACACACACACACACACACACACACACACACACACACACACACACACACACAATAAAAAACAAAAACAAAATAAGAAAAAAAAAAGGAATAAAAAAAGCTTCGAAGTTGGGACTCAGACGAAGACCTTCCCATCCCATCACCTGGAAAAAGCCGCTGGCACCAATTTACCTGGACGAGCAAAACACCTGCATGTAATTAAATCTGAGGTGAAGGAACTCTCTGAGAAGCGCAGGTGTTACGTAACGTCAAGGTGGAGCAGAAGTGAGAAGGAGAGGTGAGGAATGAAGAAGAGAAAGAGAAAGCAGGAGGAAGGGGAGAGGAAGTTATCTAAATGGTAACAAGGAAGACACAGAGATAAAGAAGGAAGGAAGGAAGGAAGGAAGGAAGGAAGGAAGAAATGAAAAAAAAAAGTTGGGTTGTGGAGAAAATAGGCACGGAGACAAAGGAAAGAATGCAAGATGTAATAAAAAAAGGAGGAAGGAAGAAAAACAGCAAAAAAGGAAGAAGGAACAGGAAAAATGAGGTATCAAAGGAAAGAGGGAAGGAAGGAAGGAAGGAAGGAAAAAATACCTAGATTATTGAGAGGAAGCAAAGGAGACAAAGAAAGGAAAAGTGAAAGAAAGAAGGAAGGAAGGAAGGAAGGAAGGAAAGGAGGAGAAAAGAATGAAAGATAAGAACGTAAGGAACAAAAGCAGACAAATGGTGAGGCAAAACGCAAACAATGAAGAGAAAGAAAAGATAAGAAAAAAGAAAAGCTGAGATGAAAAATGAGAAACGAAGAAGGAAAAAAGAAAGGATGAAAAGGAAGAACGAAGGATGAATGGATGAAGGATGAAGTGAAGCAGAAAAAAGGACGGAAAAAAGAAAATAAGGAAGGAAAAGAAATAAGTAAGACAGGGTTGAAGGGAGAGGAGGAAATGACGAGGGAGGATGATAAGGAAGAAAAAATAAGAAAATAAAAGAGGGGATGAGTAAGAGAAATAACGATGAGGAAAAGTGAATGGGCAAATTCTGAGAGAGAGAGAGAGAGAGAGAGAGAGAGAGAGAGAGAGAGAGAGAGAGAGAGAGAGAGAGAGAGAGAGAGAGAGAGAGAGAGAGAGAGAGAGAGAGAGAGAGAGAGAGAGAGAGAGAGAGAGAGAGAGAGAGAGAGAGAGAGAGCTACAGACTGATCAGGAGGGAGCGAACGAGTGAGAAAAAGGGAGGAGAGAAATGAAAAAGAGAAAAAAGAGGAGATAAAATAGAAGAAAAGACAGGAACACGAGAAAGGAAGAAAGAAAAGGAAGAAAGAAAAAGAAAAGAAAAGGGAGAGAAAGAAGAGCATGAGTAGAAATATGAAAGGAGAACAGAGATGAAGGAAGGGGAGGCAGGGAAAAGAAGGGAGAGAAGAGGGAAAAACCCCCTCCCTAATCCCTCCCTGCCTCTACTGCTCCCCTTACCCCCTCTCGCCCACCCCCCACCCTCGGCCCTGCGCAAGATGGTGGTCGGTACCGAAATACATTACAACTCCCCACGTCCCTCTTGCTGCTAACGACACTCTGATATTTGCGACCCTTTGTGGCGTGCGTGCGTGTGTGCGTGTGTGCGTGCGTGTGTGTGTGTGTGTGTGTGTGTGTGTGTGTGTGTGTGTGTGTGTGTGCGTGCGTGTGTGCGTGCGTGCGTGCGTGCGTGCGTGCGTGCGTGTGTGTGTGTGTGTGTGTGTGTGTGTGTGTGTGTGTGTGTTCCTGAGCTGTATGCATTTCTAGTTTTTGTTAGTAAACTACTACTACTACTACTACTACTACTACTACTCCTACTACTACTACTACTGCTACTGTTTCTACTAATAATAATATTGTTACTGATAATACTGTAATTACTCTGTGTGTGTGTGTGTGTGTGTGTGTGTGTGTGTGTGTGTGTGTGTGTGTGTGTGTGTGTGTGTGTGTGTGTGTGTGTGTGTGTGTGTGTGTGTGTGTGTGTGTGTGTGTGTGTGTGTGTGTGTGTGTGTGTGTGTGTGTCTTTGTAATTTTTCTCAATAAACTACTACTATAACTAATAATACTATACTATTGCTGATGCTGCTGCTACTACTACTACTACTGTGTGTGTGTGTGTGTGTGTGTGTGTGTGTGTGTGTGTGTGTGTGTGTGTGTGTGTGTGTGTGTGTGTGTGTGTGTGTGACAGATACGACTTAAAAGACTCGCTCGATCCCTCCTCTCCTCTCCCTCTATTCCCTCTCCCTCTCCCTCTCCCGCAGGCTGTCTTCGTAATCTTATCATCACTCCCTCCCCTCACCCACCACTCCCACTCCTCTCACCCCCTCACACCTGTCACACCTGTCGCCGCACCCCTGACACGCAGCTGGCACACGTAAACACACACCTTAACTACCTCTAAACTCCGGGCAGGGGAAAAAAATAAACAGACGAGGATGAAAGTAAGAAAAATGATCAGTGATAAATTGTGTCGGAAGTTTTGTGGCCGCAGAGGGCATTTTGGTGGGGGGGGGGGGGAGGAGGAGGAGGAGGAGGAGGAGGAGGAGGAGGAGGAGGAGGAGGAGGAGGAGGAGGAGGAGGAGGAGGAGGAGGAGGAGGAAGGAAAGAGGGAGAACGAGGAAGCTTTTTTTTTTGTATGTGTGTGTGTCTGTGAGTGCTTCCACAGAGAGAGAGAGAGAGAGAGAGAGAGAGAGAGAGAGAGAGAGAGAGAGAGAGAGAGAGAGAGAGAGAGAGAGAGAGAGAGAGAGAGAGAGAGAGAGAGAGAGACGGTGGGGGAAGTGGCAGTCGCAAACAAGAAAGCAAGAAAAAAAAACGAAGGAAAAGTAGACAAAAATCAATAAGAAACGAACAAACTCACAAACAGACAGACAGACAAACACACAAACAGATGGACACAAATAGAAAGAAAAGGAGAAATAAGGGAACAGAAAATAAACAGATACAAAAATAGATACCTAACTTACATAGAGGAAAGGAAAAGAAATCGAAAAGAAAAAAATATATATGTAGCAACAGACACAGAACAGGAAAATGAGGAAAGAAAGGAAGAACGAGAGGAAGCAAGAATGAAGATGGAAAAAAAAATATTCAGGAGAAAATATCCCAAAAAAATATAAAGAAAAGATAAAAAAAAAAATATTTACAAGAAAAAGAAGTGAGAAAGAGAGAATGAAAGACAGAGAGCAAGAATGAAGATAGGAAGAAATATTTAGAAGAAAACGAACAAAGAACGAATGAATACAATACAAAGATATAAAAAAAGATCAAGAATATACAAGAAAGAGAGAAAGAAAGATAGAGAGTTATCCTGACAGGTAGAGAGACAGCCTGACACAACGTTCCCCAACCCCCCTCTCTCTCTCTCTCTCTCTCTCTCTCTCTCTCTCTCTCTCTCTCTCTCTCTCTCTCTCTCTCTCTCTCTCTCGTCTTCTCCTCCCCCACTTCACCTCTCCCTTTTCCCTCGCGGGCGTCAACGTGTTTCAGTCTATATATTTCTGAAGGCTCTTCAAGTCCACTCGATCCTAAGGGAAGGGGAGAGAATGGAGGGATGGGGGAGAGAGAGAGGGAGGAGGGAGGGATGGGGAGAGAGGAAGGGAAGAGGAGAGGGAGAGAGGGAGGAATGAAGGAAGGAAGGGAAGCAGGGACTGTGTGTGTGTGTGTGTGTGTGGCTGGCGGAAAAGTAGGAGAGAGGGAGGAAGCGAGGTATGAAAGAGGAAGAGGTAAGTGAAAGGAGAAATGGAGAGTGGAAAAGGACAAGAAATTGGAAACAGACGTAAAGGTAAGAGTGATAACCAGAAATGAGAAAAAGAGAGGAAAGGAAAATCAGGAAAAATGAGGAAGGAAGTTAAGAGAAGGAAGACGTGTTGGTAAGCGTTATTATTGCCTCTCTCTCTCTCTCTCTCTCTCTCTCTCTCTCTCTCTCTCTCTCTCTCTCTCTCTCTCTCTCTCTCTCTCTCTCTCTCTCTCTCTCTCTCTCTCTCTCTCTCTCTCTCTATATATATATATATATATATATATATATATATATATATATATATATATATATATATATATATATATATATATATATATATATATATATCACGTTTGTGTTTTCATTTATTATGTCAAAGTATCTTTGTCCTTCCTTCTGCCTCTGTTCTACTTGTTGCGTTCACTTTCCTCCCTTCCTTCTCCTTCCATTCCCCTTCCCTCACTGCTTCCTGGATTACGTTTCTCAGTCTGGAATCTCCTTCTACACCTGGAATCATTATTCTGATTTTAATTTGAAAAATATATTCAAAATTATTCGATTTTCATTCAAATACCAAAATATCACATTGGAAGGATCCTATTGATAGATTCTGCGTTTATTTTTACAGGCAAGCATACGAACATTTTCCCGAATATCCTTGCATTTTACAAATTAAACTATTATACATTCACTATTTCTTCAATTTATCACATTCGTTTTGACGTGCGAGCATGTTTTCGGCAATTTTTTTCTTTGTTGACATTACCAACCAAGTTGTGATGCATCTACGAGTCATCTTTCACTTTCTCCTTCTCTATTTGTTTATTTACCTGTCTAGTTATTTATTTATTTAATCATTCATTTTTTTTTCACTATTATCTATTATTTAACCTATTACTCATCTAACTTTTCTGCAACTTTTGTTTTTTCGGGCACTAGCTATCCTTCTCTCACTCCAAAAGATTCATTCAGACCTCAGTGGCTTTTTTCATTCATACTTCAGTGCTTTTTTTCTTTTTTTCTTACATTCTTCTACCAACATATTTTAATACTTCCTTTACCTCCCATATATTTCCCATTCACAGTACTACGAGTATTAGCTGCTCTGTAATGCACGATACAATAATTCATTTCTCTCGGATATTTAAGTTTTGTATTTTATGTGTTAGGAATCAAATCCAGAATCAGTTTAAGATACGTTTAAACAATATATATAAGTGAACAGACAGACAAAACAAATAACTTAATAACTTTATGAATGACCATTGATTCCCTCACTTTTAATTCACCATCACACGCAAGGAAGTGATATGGAGGTGAAATGAATCTGATTTTCACTTCACCTAAGGAACCAAAGTAGGAATTGGTTCCGGTTTAAAGTTCAGGCCTCTATCAATATATTCCCTCCATTCCTCCATCCATCACTCCGCTCCCTCGCTAAGCCTCACCTTTCTTTCCTTCCCTCCTCCTCCTCCTCCTCCTCCTCCTCTTCCTCCTCCTCCCCTATATGTGTGACTTCTTGGGCTTCCTGTCTTTCATCCCTCCCTTCAAGCTCCTTCCTTCCTCCACTTCCTCGCCCTCCATGCCTCACTCCGTCTCACCAAATGGACTCTTTCCCCCACAAAGTTTCCCCCCAGCACTCCTCTTCTCTCAAAACCTTTCATTCCTTGCGACTTTATTCCGTTTCTTTATCCATAGTTCCGCGTGGCGTGTCCTCTCTCTCTCTCTCTCTCTCTCTCTCTCTCTCTCTCTCTCTCTCTCTCTCTCTCTCTCCTCGTCTCTGGACCCGCTGATAAGCAAGTTCTTTTCCCTTAAGGCATTCTGAAGGTGCTGCGAGCATGAAATTCGGCGTCACTAATCCACTAAGTTATTCACGCGTATAATAATAATAATAATAATAATAATAATAATAATAATAATAATAATAATAATAATAATAATAATAATAATAATAATAATAACAATAATAATAATAATAATAATAACAAGAAGAAGAAAAGAAAGAAGAAGAAAAGAAGAAAAGAAGAAGACAGCGACGACGACGACGACAACGACGAAGAAGAAAAACAACAACAACAACAACAACAACAACAACAACAACAACAACAACAACAACAACAACAGCAGCAGCAGCAGCAGCAGCAGCAGCAGCAGCACAGTCAGTCCCTCACACGTTGCCAAATTTGGAGATCACGACTGGAAAACCGAACTTCATCACTCATAAAGGAAAGAACGAATCTGATAAATCAATCAGCCCACCCCTCTCTCTCTCTCTCTCTCTCTCTCTCTCTCTCTCTCTCTCTCTCTCTCTCTCTCTCTCTCTCTCTATCTGGCAGACTCACCTGAGCGCCTGCAACACACCTCATCACCGCCACCTCACCTACCGCCCCGCTACTCACGCTCACCTGCAGAAGGAAGAGGTTTGCTGTTAGATGCTGGGAAAGCTTAAAAAAAACGTAGGACTGAAAATAGTAAGCGTTATTAGAACAGAGGGATGAATGATTATCATCAACTTAAGCCCTTCGCCGCGATAAGCAACAATTCACAGCACTGAGAAGAGTGTATGAAATCTTTATAAAGACGTACAAGAAAAATGTGGATAAAGGAGGAATAGATTTTGCAATTTCAAGTTTGTGGGTGGCTGTATGACAAGAAATGTCTCAGAGTGATTCGTGACTGAGGAAAGACGTACCAAGACACCAGGGACCAGCATCTCAGTGGGCTTCTTTTTTTAATTTCATTTCTTTTTAGATTTTTGTTCCCTTTGGCCGGTGTCCCTCCTACATAAAAAAAAAAAAGTGAAAGGGTTAATTATCATCATTATCATTGACATCATCAAATTCAAAGGCTTCCCTCACCCTCCTTCTCCACTCAACTCTGCCGACTGTCCGTCTATTCCAAACCATTCGAGCAAACGCTTAAACTGAATTAAGGAACCTCCTCGCTCTTTCCCTCAAGGCAAACCACGTGACTCAGCACCAACACTTCCTGCAGGACAGACACACGAAGGGAGACACCTCGTGGTATTATTACTGGTATCATTATTGCTTCCTGTTTTAATGTTGTAATGAGTTTCACATCAGTTTGGTGGCTAGTGACCTTCACCCTCCATAATATATCAGGTGGCTATCGTTCTTCTTGGCTGGCTGGTCTGCTCCACTCCGTCTTGCCGGGTGGCCCTTCATCTTCCAGCGCCCATTAATGGTTGGCTAGTTGGCTGCTGCATGGCTGCTGGTTG
>NC_087155.1:8464191-8481691 GCF_035594125.1 Scylla paramamosain
ATGACTAAGAGGAGGGAAAATTGTTCTGTTTTCCCTTCCTTATCTTCTCATATAAATTCGTTCATCTGTTCCTTTCTTCCTGTCTTCTTTCATTCAGTTTCTCCTTCCTTCAGTCTTCCCTTCTTTGTTTCCTACCGCTTTCTCTCATTTCCAGCGTCCCTTCTTCTCTCCTTCCTTCTTTCCTCGCTTGCTTGCTTGCTTGCTTATTTCCTTGCTCGCCCCGCACAAAACCAACACCAGTATTGACACCGCCTCCATCAACACCAAAAATACAGTGCACCACAGCCATCGCCACCACCACTACCATAACCATAAAGGCTTCCTACACTTCCATGAAACCTTTAACAACATCCTTTCTTTCATGCCTTGAGGGTCTGTACTGCCATCGCCACACACGTAATAGAACACACACACACACACACACACACACACACACACACACACACACACAGGATATCCGTTTCTTAGTGAGCAGTAAGATGAAAAGGAGGAGGAGGAGGAGGAGGAGGAGGAGGAGGAGGAGGAGGAGGAGGAGGAGGAGGAGGAGGAGGAGGAGGAGGAGGAGGAACTACAGTAGCAGTCTGCCGTTATCTGCGAAAACGAAATGAGAAAAATCTAAATAGCAAACATATGGGCTGGGGAGCGAGGAGCGGCGCCGCGCGGGTGTGTCTTATTGGCTCTCTGCTCCTCCCTACCTTCGTACCTCGAGCAACACTCCCACAGCGCGAATCCGTGATAAGCAGACGCAGCTGTTCCTGAGATGACACACTTACATTATCTGCGACGGCGAGGAATAATGCACGTCACTGCGATGGTCCATACTGTGCCCATCACCTCCCTTCCCTTCACGCTTCTCCTCCCGGGCCTTCATTCCGCCTCAGTTATCGCAGCAATACTCGAGGCAGGAACCTTTCGCCAGGTGTTTCGCGAATATTTATAGAGGGAATACCATCAGCAAGCTCCTTTCTTTGGTTGAGGTGGCGCGCGATCGTCGAATATTGAATTTCACTATTTTTTCTCGTTTCATAATTCCGCCGGCAGTAAACACAGGGCTCCAAAACGTCTTGCAGGGAATCCAGGCACTCAGACTAGCGGTGTGTGGCGGCGTATTTACCGGCGGATATTGCAAGTCAGAGTGGGCCAGTGATGCAATTTGGAGGTATTTGTGGTCTGGTGCGGCATTAGCATAGCATACCTGGCCAGCCCTCCCTCGCTACTCCAGACAGGAATATCAACAACACAAATATAAACGAGGCACATCCAATATATCTCTCACCATTTATTTTTCCATGTCTCTCTCTCTCTCTCTCTCTCTCTCTCTCTCTCTCTCTCTCTCTCTCTCTCTCTCTCTCTCTGTCTCGCTGCCCACGCACACACACGCCACGTTCCTACATACATACACTACTGTTATTCCTGTGTGTTGTTTTAGTGTTCACTTTATTATTATTCGCATGATGTAGTAGATGTTTGAGGCGTGGCGGGATGGACTGGCATTGCATCAGTAAAAAAATAGATAAAATGGAATAAAATAAATAAAATTAATTCATATTCTTTTCATATATTCGGTGTGTGTGTGTGTGTGTGTGTGTGTGTGTGTGTGTGTGTGTGTGTGTGTGTGTGTGTGTGTGTGTGTGTGTGTGTGTGTGTGTGTGTGTGTGTGTTTTTTCTCGCAGCTGGAAAAAATATACCAAGCGGAGCGAGAGGCGGCGCAGCAACAGGATAGCGGGACGGTCATCTACTGCAGCGTGTGAACTGACCGAGACCCACAGCTTAAGCCCGTACTCTGAAACTCTTTGCTCTCTCACCATGACTGTTTTCAAAGGCCACAGAAACGTTTAGCCGGGTTCTCAAGGCCGTTTATTCTATTCATGATGTAGAAATCTTGTTAATCTGTCACTACAACCATAAAAACACTCTTAATAACTCGTGTAACTTTGACTAGAGCCTTTTGAATGTGGTGGAGGTGCGGGCGCAGAAGTGTCTCAGAATATGGATGTTAACGAGGGACACCACTCAGCACCCGCCGCCCGTCCATTCATCCTGCAGCAGCCATAAGAAAAAGCAGTTCATTTACCCATCCTTGACCTTCTTTATATCATGTTTAACTTCTCTCCAAGACTTGTATATTTATTTCTTATTTATCTGTTTTTATTTATTTACTTATCTATTTTATTTTATTTATTTATTTATTTATTTTTACGTGCTAAGGAGTTCGGCCAAAAGCACAATGATGAGAGAAGAAAAGCCAGCACAATATATCGTTTCAAAAATAATAACTACAGAAGAGAATCGAAAAAAATAAAATAAATAAATAAAGGCTAGTTCGATTTAGTTTCCGAGGTGTATATACTCACTCCTCCTCTGCAAGCAACAGTTCAAGTCGCAGGAAGGAGGAAAACAGAAATAGATAGAGAGTTCCTGAGTTTACCGTCAGTGGGAATGGAAGGATGACGATACTGGTTAACTCTTGTATTAGTGAGGGGAAGGAATCAAATCAAAGTCAAGTTATGGCCAAAATATCCGTTGCTGTCTGATATCCAGTTTCAACCATTAGTAACACTTCCTGTCTAAATTTATTCTGCATTGCACATTTCCCTCTCCTTGCTGTTTCTCACCCAAGACATTCCTCCACCCAACCATTTTTTTTAAACATTAACCTAACCTAACCTAACATAGCTGAACATACTAACAACAGGAGTGCCGGTCGGTGTTTCGTAATCGCAACACAATATCCGGAGAAAAAATAAATAAATCCATTGCTAAAAATGCCTAAAAGGGATCATGTACAAGGGAGAGAATCAGTACGGGGAATTATACCAGAAGGAAAAAAATATTAATGGAAAAATATAAAGGTGACCTCACTATAAGCATCAAGCACCCATCCCAGCGTGCAGCCACCGGGATGTCTCTCTTCAGGTGCTCTTCATGACTGCAGGTGTGGGTGCTGGCAGGTGGTGTGAACGAGAGAGTATGGACCACATTCTGAAACACTTCTGCTCGTAACTCCACTACTTTCAAAATGTTCCAGATAAAATTCCATGGATTTTCAAAGTTTTTTTTTTTTATGGTTCTAATGACAGATTAACAAGATTTCGACATGATTAACAGTTGGAGTGAATGAGAGAATAAGGACCACATTCTGAAACGCTTCTGTCCGCACCTCCACTACTTTCAAAAGGCTCTAGATAAAATTACATGAGATTTTAAGCGTGTTTTTTTTTTTTTTTTTATGATTCTAGTGACAGATTAACAAGATTTCTACATTATCAACAGGAAAGAAAGTCTTGAAAACCCGGTTAATCACCTCTATGGCCTCAGAAAATAGTCGTGGTGAGAGAGCAGAGCGTTTCTGAAAATGGGCCTGAAGGAGGACGAGGTGGCGTGGAGGAGAGTGTTGTACGAGTATAAGGAAAGACTGAATTGAGTTGCTAGTCGTGAGTGTTTCCTTTGAAACGACACTCCCTCACGTGTTCCCTCTCATTGTCCCGGTCTCCTGTTTTCTCCCTACCCTTTACTTTTCTTTCCTTTTATTCCCTTAAATTTATGCACTGTTCTCTTTGCTTCCCCAGTATATTTATTTTCAAACAGTAATGATAAGAGAGACTGAACGAGGATGAGAGCGTGGGGAAGAAAGTGCAGGTAAACAGTGACTAACATATGATAATGAAGTGAGAAGAAACGAGGGATTTTGCAATAGAGAGAGAGAGAGAGAGAGAGAGAGAGAGAGAGAGAGAGAGAGAGAGAGAGAGAGAGAGAGAGAGAGAGAGAGAGAGAGAGAGAGAGAGAGAGAGAGAGAGAGACCAACTGATGGAAAACGTGATATTCCCGCACTCTAAAAGGAAAATGAAAAAAAAAAAAGTGTGAGTGATAATATCTTTGTTTGAAAAAGTAATGAGGGTCTCTCTCTCTCTCTCTCTCTCTCTCTCTCTCTCTCTCTCTCTCTCTCTCTCTCTCTCTCTCTCTCTCTCTCTCTCTCTCTCAATTGTGTACGCAGAAAATATATTGAGGAGAGACAATACAAGAGCTAACAAAAGACAAAAAAAGAAAAGAAAAGACAAACAGACAAACAGATGCACACATAAATAGATAGATAGATAGATAGATAGATAGATAAATAGATAAATAAGTAGACAGATAGATAGAAATAGACAGACAGATAGTTAGGTAGACGGACAGACAGAGAGAAAAGAAAGAAAGGAAAGAAAAGATAAAGTAAAGGAATAAATAAAACACCCTTGTAGTAAACAAACAAAAAAAATAAAATACATACATAAAGAAAAGGAAATATTCTCTCCAATACCACCTACAGAGCTTAGCAAGGAGGAGGAGGAGGAGGAGGAGGAGGAGGAGGAGGAGGAGGAGGAGGAGGAGGAGGAGGAGGAGGAGGAGGGAAGAGAATAGGATGCAGGGGAAGAAGGAAAAAACTAGAAAAAAAAAAAGAATTCGACGAGAGGAGAGAACGGAGAGGAAATGGGGAGATGCAAGGAGACGAGATGAAGGAAGAGGAAGAGGGGAGAGGGAGAGGATCGTTTTTATCCCAGCAGTGCACGACAATAGTGAGTCTGGAAGTTGTGTTTGTCTTGGTACCGACGACGACGAGGCGGCGAGCGACGCGGTGAGCGACGCGGAAAAGTATAATTGTGCAAACATTAGACGGAAGGGAGTCTGGAGGAAAAAAGTAACAATATGCCAGCTTCATGTATAGGTGAGAGAGAGAGAGAGAGAGAGAGAGAGAGAGAGAGAGAGAGAGAGAGAGAGAGAGAGAGAGAGAGAGAGAGCATTTTTCTTACCAAAACTAATAGATACTAGTTAATTAAAAAAAAATATATATATCAGAAGTGCTTTTATCTATCACTACGGATACTCGGCCAATAGGAGGCGCTCACCAGTCCAACATTTACTCAAAAACTCACGGCAGGTCGGCGCTTCCTTGCCCTGCACTCTCTGTCGTGTCAGTGAGACCTTGCTTTTGCCTCCCCTCCGTCTCGTGTCCTCCCCTGCCGCCCTTCATGTTAGAGTCCCTTCCCTCCTGTTTCCTTCCTTGTCCTCTCTTTACCTGTCTGCTCCATGGCTACTCCCTCCCTCTCCCTCGCCATGTTCACTTTCCCTTGCCGCTGTTTTCTTCCTCCCATGGTCAAGTGCCGATTCTGAATCAAAAGGTTTTCGTCTCATCAACTCCTCTTCTCTAACTGACTATCTTCAGCCTTTCTCTCACCTCCGCAATGTTGCATATCTAGCTGTCTTCTACCGCTATTTCCATGCTAACTGCTCTTCTGATCTTGCTAACTGCATGCCTCCCCTCCTCCCGCGGCCTCGCTGCACAAGACTTTCTTCTTTCTCTCACCGCTATTCTGTCCACCTCTCTAACGCAAGAGTTAACTAGTATTCTCAGTCATTCATCCCTTTCTCTGGTAAACTCTGGAACTTCCTGCCTGCTTCTGTATTTCCACCTTCCTATGACTTGAATTCCTTCAAGAGGGAGGTTTCAAGACACTTATTCATCCATTTTTGACCACTGCTTTGACCCTTTTATGGGACTGGCATTTCAGTGGGCATATTTTTTATTGGATTTTTGTTGCCCTTGGCCAGTGTCCTTCCTACATTAAAAAAATAAATAAATAAAAAAAATCGGTGCATTTGTCTCTATTATCTACATGCTCGTATTAAATTTTTGCTTATTGATCTTATTCCGTACTCCTTGCATTATTCTAATATCCTAGCCAAATTTTCATATCTGAATTATCCACATCCATCTACCCTTTTCCTTCTCTTATTTTCTTCTTTATTTTGTCCCGCCTTTTCTAATTCCCTTTTCCGTCATGACTCTCCGCCCTTACCCAGTATCCTCTCACCCACGTTCCTCTGTCCAGCTATAACAGCAGTTTACGCGCCCTTATCTACATGTCCTGTATTCTTAAACACTTTGTCCCTCACCAGAACTATATTCAAAAGCCACAGAGATGGTTAGTTGGATTTTCATGTGTGCTTCCTTCCATTATTGATGCAATATTCTTGTTGAACTGTCAACAGAATCTTGAAAACAGTCTTATAATCCTAACAACATCAGCTACATTCTGTTAAAAGTAATAAGGATATATGTACACAGAAACGTTAAAAAATTGAACACGCACTTTCAAGTAATGTTCAGTGTGAGTGTGAGGAGTGCACAGGCCAGAGTGGACGCAACGAGTAATGACAGGCGTGTACTTGTAATGTCGTATTCTTACAGTCATGACACTGAAACTTTGGTGATGCATTGGGGTTGACGAAGGGAAAACAAATCACATTGCCAAAATTTTCTGGCAGTAAGTTCTGCTGGACAAGCTACAACATCTATGTGTGACACCTGCAACATAAATAGCACACGCTTGCTGTGACATACAGGTTACGTACGCAGCTGAGAGCTTACATGTGGTTAGTCTGTCTCTGAGTAAAAACTTAAGTACCAACTCTTGCTTATTATTTCAAGAATGTAGTCTCCAATAACTAACAAACCTGAAACTAATAACTCCAGCGAATCAAAAGACAGTCATATTCTATACAAAATTAATGTTCGTACTTTTGCCGTGATAAGCTTGGTACTACCCCTCCAGGGGAAGGAGTTTGCGTCACCATCACATGGTTCACGTGCCCAGCAATAAAATACTTGTTGGCCTCAAGGCTCTTGTATGCCTTGAAGGACTGCCCAGTAAATGGCTGGCTTTTACTGTTCACCAGGCGGTTGTAGATGTCGGGGTAGACGATGCTGGGAAGTTCAGAGACGGGCAGCGAGAAGAGGGATGCGGACTGGTGCTTCCGTATTAAATAATGGTCCATGCCTCGTAACGCACTATTTTTTTTTTTTTTTCATTGTCCCTGAGCTTAGTTGCACTGTCTGATGCTATGTTGTAATCACTCAAAGCACTGGGGGATGAACTATCTTCTATTTTCTCTTAGAGAGCAAAGAAATGAGTGTGAATGTAAACATCTATCGGGGAAGGTGGGGTCCAATATGGACGACGCGAGGTGCAGACGACGCAACTCTGACGTCACTGCAATTCCGCTATTCATGCCTATGAAGCTATTCTTAAAGTACAGACCATTAGATTCTTTCACAGGACTGATGTAAAGCAGAATCTTGTGACAACTGCATCTCCGGAATTAAACTGACATCAATTTTGGAAATCTAATTATCTGTTTAAATTATCAGGTATTTTTCCCTATCTATTTTTACCTCCCTCCACTTCCCACCACCTGCTGGGAAGAGGAAAGTTAGGAAGAGTGGGCACGCTCCTGGATATATTGTTTCTGTTATCAATTCGAAATGTTTACACAATTTTGTACTTGCCTCTTACATTGCTCAGTAAACACAAAATTAACCTTCAGTTGTCTCTATTTCTCTGGGCCTATGCAAACCATTTCTTTAGCAATGATATGAATGTTGAACAATGATGATAGCAGTAAAATGGTTAAGGAACACACTTGAAGATTACAACTGAGACTAAAGAGACGACATACAAATACAAAAGAAAGAAAAAAGACAAGGAAAAAATAAAAAGAAATGTAAAAACCTTTCTCCCACAAAGCTCCACAAAATTACATAAAAACGAATAACAATACCTGAATAAATTCATTACTGAGAGTTATATTTGATAATGTAATAAGAAAACGTAATACATGATGTGTAATCGCCTCACTTGTGTTGTATTTTGTCGCCTCGCTCGTCGCTTGTGTTGTATTGTGTCGCCTCGCTTGTCGCTTGTGTTGTATTTTGTTGCCTCGCTCGTCGCTTGTGTTGTATTTTGTCGCCTCGCTCGTCGCTTGTGTTGTATTTTGTCGCCTCGCTCGTCGCTTGTGTTGTATTTTGTCGCCTCGCTTGTCGCTTGTGTTGTATTTTGTCGCCTCGCTCGTCGCTTGTGTTGTATTTTGTCGCCTCGCTCGTCGCTTGTGTTGTATTTTGTCGCCTCGCTCGTCGCTTGTGTTGTATTTTGTCGCCTCGCTTGTCGCTTGTGTTGTATTTTGTCGCCTCGCTCGTCGCTTGTGTTGTATTTTGTCGCCTCGCTCGTCGCTTGTGTTGTATTTTGTCGCCTCGCTAGTTGCAATGAAGAATGGACTCTGAAAAATGTGGACGCTGAGTAACAGTCGCCTCACTCATCGCTGGAGTCTGCTGGGCGCTGAGTAACAGTCGCCTCACTCATCGCTGGAGTCTGCTGGGCGCTGAGTAACAGTCGCCTCACTCATCGCTGGAGTCTGCTGGGCGCTGAGTAACAGTCGCCTCACTCATCGCTGGAGTCTGCTGGGCGCTGAGTAACAGTCGCCTCACTCATCGCTGGAGTCTGCTGGGCGCTGAGTAACAGTCGCCTCACTCATCGCTGGAGTCTGCTGGGCGCTGAGTAACAGTCGCCTCACTCATCGCTGGAGTCTGCTGGGCGCTGAGTAACAGTCGCCTCACTCATCGCTGGAGTCTGCTGGGTGCTGAATAACAGTCGCCTGGCTCACTGGTCGCCGGCCTGGCGCTGGTGCCACCTCACGAGCAGCTCCTTCACACATGCATAACAGGCCACAGCATTGGGCTTTGGCCCTTTGATGTGGATCCTTTTCTTGGGCACGGCCACCATGATGGACACGCCGTAATGGCCCCGGAGATAGTGGAGGAAGAACTCCTCCTGCCCCATCAGGTGCTCCAGGAACCCGGAGGGGAGGTACAGGCTCCGCCGCACCTCGTCCTCCTGCCCTGCGGCGCGAGGCTGCGTCACCACGGGACTCTCCGCCTGCACTGGAGGCCCGTCGTTCATTAGGGTGACGATTTCCTTCTCCTTGGGTGGAGGAAGGGCCTCGTCCGCCTTCTTGTTCCCTACGGCCTGCTTTGGCCGCTTCTTGGCCTCAGCAAACCGCTGGGCCTGCTGTCTGCCCCACAGGGCAAACTCGGCCCGGGTGCGGGCCACCCGCACCTCCTTTTCGCTGAGCTCTTTGTTGCCGTACACGAACTTCTCTCCGTAAATGGGCATTTCTAAAACTTTTAGTTCTGTTTTGAAAATGTTAATCTGATCTAGTTCCTGGATTTCCTGTGTGAGTGATTTCTGTAGAACTGAGATGCGGCTTTTGGGAGCGGAAGAGACGGGGTGTTGGGGTTTACAAGAGTAGTGGTGTAAAAGCCACATCCTCTAGGTCTTATATCTACGAATTTTCCAAGTGTAGGCGACATCTGTCATCTCTTTCCATGGCGGCTGTCACTCAGTGGACGTGATGGGATGGACTCAATGGGAGTGGACTCAACGCTTCATTCACTCATCCGCAATACTCATGCTGCCAAAGGAAAAGAGTTCATCCACGCGGCTTTTGTTCATCGGGCATCAGTCAAAAGTGTTTCATTTTTACCGACCAAAAACAAAACCCCACAAAAAAAAAAAAAAAAAATGGAAAATAAAAAGAATAGGAAAAAAAAGGGAGAGCATTTCAGTTCGTCTGTTATCGAAATCCGACCAGTTAGAAATTTTTCATATAAATTGTTGAATGGAGTTTAAACACTTTTTTCTTTTTGTTTTTATACCAGCCCACTCTCCCTCTACTCCACGCCGTGTTTTTATTTCTGGAATTCTTTATTTTTATTGGTGGCAATATTAAATGTTCTCATGTTAAAAATAAAAGGAGGGAGAAAGCTGAAAAACAAAAACCCAGCCAATTGCAGAGGAGAGAGAGAGAGAGAGAGAGAGAGAGAGAGAGAGAGAGAGAGAGAGAGAGAGAGAGAGAGAGAGAGAGAGAGAGAGAGAGAGAGAGAGAGAGAGAGAGAGAGAGAGAGAGAGAGAGAGAGAGAGAGAGAGAGAGAGAGAGAGAGAGAGAGAGAAATAAGAGAAGACAATATAAGAAAAGAAAAGAAGGAAAGGAGAGGACAAAGGAAAATAGAGAGAAAAAAAAAGGGGGAGAAGGAAGAGAGGGGTCGTCGAGTGAGAGAAAGGAAGAGAGGAAGTGAAGAGTGGAGTAATGGAGGGAGGGAGGGAGGAAGTCAGGAGTGGAGTAACGGAGGGAGGGAAGAAGCAAGAGAGGAAGGCTTGAGTGTAAATGAAGGAAGGAGGAAGGAAAGGAAGGAGGAAGGAAGGGATGATAGAAGGAAGAGAGCAAGAGAAGTGAGGAGTGAAGGAATGAAGGAAGGAAGGAAATAAGAAAGGAAAAGTGAGAATGGGGAAAGGGGATCAGGAAAAGAAGTAAGGAAGGCGCGAAGAGAGGCAAAGATTAAGTATGGAAAATGAATAGCAAAAACATTCACACATTGCATTAGACCAAAGAGAGGTAAGTTGCCTCATTAATGGTACATACAGTATAACAGGTAACGCAGACCATTCACTCTTTGGTGGTGCAATTAATTGAATTTTCTCCATTAATGACAGCACAGCGCGCCATTAATGCTCCCCTGATTAGAAAAAAAAAGTAACAAAGAGAAAAAATAATATACGTTTAGGTTTCGGCAGTGGCGGCGCGGATTGTTATATTAAGCATTAATTACTGGCTTAGTTTATTACATTATTAGTTACTCTTTTTAATATCATTGGTCGATGCAGTAATGTATGCATAGGTGGCTGGAGGAGGAGGAGGAGGAGGAGGAATAATAACAGTAATAATAATAATAATAATAATAATAATAATAATAATAATAATAATAATAATAATAATAATAATAATAATAATAATAATAATA
Organism: Scylla paramamosain; assembly: GCF_035594125.1. NCBI lineage: Eukaryota > Metazoa > Arthropoda > Malacostraca > Decapoda > Portunidae > Scylla > Scylla paramamosain. The sequence continues at coordinate 8,474,864 of NC_087155.1, forward strand.
ATAATAATAATAATAATAATAATAATAATAATAATAATAACAATAAAACAAGAACAGCAGCAGCAGCAACAACAACAACAACAACAACAACAACAACAACAACAACAACAACAACAACAACAACAACAACAACAACAAAATGATAATGAGAGAGAGAGAGAGAGAGAGAGAGAGAGAGAGAGAGAGAGAGAGAGAGCAACGAACCCAACTCTCCCATCCTACGTACTCTCTCTCTCTCTCTCTCTCTCTCTCTCTCTCTCTCTCTCTCTCTCTCTCTCTCTCTCTCTCTCTCTCTCTCTCTCTCTCTCTCTCAGCACCACAATACATCAACACCCACACACTCTCTCTTCCTTTATTGCACTGGTGTTTTTGGTGGATGTGAGAAAAGTAAACAACAACAAACATGAATAGGTGAATGACAGATGTATGAAATAGATGAACAATAAACAGGTGAGAGATGAAATTGTTGATAGAGAGACAGACAGATTAAATTAAATATATAAAAAGGGAAAATGATATACGAGTATAGACATGTTTCGGTTATTATCAGGAACCGAATGAGATTTTAAGGTGCGAGAAAGATAAGACAAAAAAAAAATTAAATGAAAAAATAAATAAATAAATAAAAAACCGAGCATCTCTCCTCAGCGAGCATTTTGCGATGTCCCGTATTCTGAAACACTTCTGCGCCGCACCTCCGCTATTTCAAAGGGCTCTGGTTGAAGCTACACGGATTTTTAAGGATTTTTTTTTTTTTTTTACGGTTCTAGTGACAGATTAACGAGATTTGTACATTACTGAAAGGGTAAATAGTCTCGAGAAGCAATCTAATCATCCCTGTGGCCTTTGAAAACACTTGTGGTGAGAGAGCAAAGCGTCACTGAATACTGAATATTATCGATATCGCGTCACCGAGCCGGATCTTGTGATGAGAAGAACAAGAAACTGCTCAACGAAGCGCCGCAATTTTCTACCTTTCCGTTCTCCAACTCAAAGAACACGAGGCACCTCAAGTCACACGCTTGGCTGCTGCAAATCTGAGACTGATTACCGTGCCACGTTTTAACGAAGAGAACTGAGGCGGAACAGTCGCTAGGCCAGTCTCAGGGAATTTACGCAACTATGATAAAGAAGACAACATCAGGGAATGCCGTTACAAAGGCCACACTCCCGACCAGCAACTGAAATGAGAGAATAAGTGAGAGGAAGATCGGGAAAAGGGAAATAGTTTTGCCTAAAGAGCAACATTTGTCGTCAAGGAAGCTGGAAAATGCAGGAAGTATGTGCGCAAGTATAGACTTGTTAATAATTCACAACCATCAACAGAACGGAGAGAATAAGGTCACCATCCAGAAATGTTTTGCTTTCTTAACACGGCCATTTTCAAAGGCCACTAAGATTAAATGGGCTGTCAAGAGTGTTTCTCCTGTTAATAATACGGAGATCTTGATAATCTGTCAATAAAACCATAAAAAAATAAAAAACACACACACACAATTAAAAACCCGTGTCAGTTCAAGTATAGCCTTTGAAAGAAGTGGAGGTGAGGCGAACAAGTGTTTCAGAATACGGTCATAAGTGAGAAGAATAGTACGATCCTTAGCTGGACGAAGAATATTTCCATTCACACTGACATGAAGACACAGTTGACTCAGACCACGTGCTTGCCAGTAACACGTCAGGATCTGAGACCGACGAAGACACCCACGGAGGCACTGGACAGCAAAGGAAAAGTTCTCGGCAACGAACACAAGATTCAAGAAGAAGTATCCGTGCACTTGGTGATGATAAGGGCTGCACAACTAAGACCGGTATTCAAAAACTCTTTGTTCTCTCACCACGATGGTTTTCAAAGGCCAAAGAGATAATTAGCCTGGTTCTCATGAGTTTTTCTCTTTAATAATGTAGAAATCTGGTTAATCTATCGCAAGAACCATAAAAACACCCTTAAAAATCAGTGTCACTTGAACTACAGCCTATAGTATTGGAAATTGTTGAAGTGCGGCAGAAGTGTTTCACAATACGGCCCTAAGACTGCACATCCCCGCCGCTGGAACCAACTCCTCACCTCTTAAATCGGGAACTCTCTCTCTCTCTCTCTCTCTCTCTCTCTCTCTCTCTCTCTCTCTCTCTCTCTCTCTCTTCGCCAGCCAACAGCCCGCCATTAGCATATTACAATCGATTTAACACACACAGGGAGAAGCTGCTGCGACTTTGAAGGCTGAAGTGCATAGCGGGGCGCTCGGCGAACTGAACGGGGCTAGGGGAAGGAAGGAGGGAGAGAGGGAGTGGGGAGTGGGGAAGGAGGAAGGGAGGAGGTGTTGTGCTTTTCCCTGCATGTTTTGTAAAGCCTCAGGATCGATGTGAATAGATACTCAGGATATTTATACTTTAACGGGCACGTGCTGGCGCTTATAAGTACGAACGCGCTCACACAAGCCCGTCCGCCCCCCAAAACACACACACACACACACACACACACACACACACACACACACACACGTTGGTAATTATGGAACAATATGTGTGTGTGTGTGTGTGTGTGTGTGTGTGTGTGTGTGTGTGTGTGTGTGTGTGTGTGTGTGTGTGTGTGTGTGTGTGTGTGTGTGTCAGTAAAGGAGAAAAGTGGATGAAAAGCGGAGAAAATAAACAAGAAATAAAGGTATGGAGGAAATTAAAGTTATGCAATCTAAGGTGATCTTTCATTCGGGGAACACACACACACACACACACACACACACACACACACACACACACACACACACACAAGCGGGGGAGGGGAATGTAGTCTTCGTTATATAAAATGAAAAAAAAAAAAAAATGAAAAAAAAAAGAAAGAGAAGGCTTAATTCATCCATCAAATGAAACAAAAATATGAGCAAGTCTATACATGCATACATACGTTCTGCTTTTTCCAGCCTCCCTGATGACAACTGTTTCTCTTCGGGCAAAAACCATTCCCCTTTTCTCGTTTTTCATTCGCTTCTGGGAAAAAAAAAAGTGTTCCTCCCCATTAATTTTTCCTCCTGTCAATACCATTTCTCTCTTTCTCTTCCTCCTCCTACTCTCTCCACTTCCCACTCTCTCTTCCCTCCTTCCACTCTTCATGCCTCCATTCCCTCCCTCTCTCCCATCTCCTAACCAGCATCACTACACTCCATTACTCCCAATACTCCCTCACGCCACTGAACACCCCATCACACTCCAACATTACTCCCTCTCTCCCTTTCATAATCATACATACCCCTTTCATATTCCTCTCACCATCTTACACCCATCTCCCATCAATACACTTTTCTAACCTATTCTTTCCATACACTCATTCCCTTTAACCTCTTTCCCTTTTCTAATTTACCCATTTCTCCCATTCTCTTTAGTGCTTCTACACACCCTTGTTCTTCTCTAGTGCCCCATATCCCTCCCTTTTTTCCCATTCCCCTCATTTTCTTATCTTTTCCTCCTATCACATTTCTCTCTTTCCGGTGTTTGGTACCATATACTTACTTTCATTCCTTCCTTACTGCCTTACTTAACCTCCCAGATCTTCCCATTCCTACTACAAATTAACTCCCTTAATCCACCACTCGTTCACTCCTTCAGTATTAAGATCCGTATTCGGCGTTTTATCTCAGCTATTTTTAAGGCTCCAGTGGAAGTTACAGTGGATTTGATTAGTGTTTTCATTGTTCCAGCTATTTTCATTATTCTAGCTTTTTTTTATGCGAGGGGCAACAAAGAGAGTGAAAAAGACCCACTGTGGTGCCAGTTCCATAGTGCCAGTGATAATATAACAAAAATTCTACATCATCAGCAGGCAAAACATTGATGTGAACCCAAGTAATCATCTCTGTGACCTTTGAAAAGAGTGACAATGAGAGCAAAGCATTTCACAACACGAGCCACAGTCCAACACCACGCCTTGCCTCATCGTACCCATCCCTCCCATCATCGGCCATCACCACATCGCCACAGTCCCCATCATAACACGCAGCCCTTCATCACCGTCACCGCGTCATCAAGCGAGGCCGGGCGTGCAATCAGCGGCCACACAGCACACCCATCACCCGCCGTCACGTGCCTGCCAGCTGTTGACGGCACGATACTGGTACTGCTGATTACTACTCTGCTCTTACCTGGCCGCCCATGCATACCTGTGCTGGATGGAAGAGAAAGGGGCTTGTGTTCTCTACTGGTATAGTTATTACTTCTACTGCTATTCCTACTTGTACTTCTGCTATACTGCTATACTGTTATCACCACATCTACTACTGCTTTTACTTCCTAACCTAACCAGCTGCTGTTACTTCTAGTGTTACTGCTACCATTATCAATATTATGAAATGTTTATCATTGGTATTACTGCTGTTACTACTACTACTACTATTACTACTACTACTACTACTACTACTACTACTACACTGTCACCACATACTCATCCAAGACATAACGTGCACACCACACCTTAATAGATGAAAAAAAAACATTAAAAACGAAATAGAAACACTGAAGCCATTATGAACATGCCATCAACCAAGTGAAAAATAGAAAAAAGTACTTACAATGATTAGAGTACATACACACACACACACACACACACACACACACACACACACACACACACACACACACACACACACACACACACACACACAGGAAGCCTGGATCACTACTTAAATTAGTGGATTATTACCAACATTAATTCATTACTACATCACATTAACTGATTACTACCTATATCAACTGATTATATTATATCTATTAATTGACAGCTAACTGTATTATCTGAACGCCAATGTAAGGACGACCAAGCCTTCACACACACACACACACACACACACACACACACACACACACACACACACACACACACACACACACACACACATACACACAATGAACCTTTTTAATTTGTGAGCATATCCCTTTTTTTAACAACTCTCTCTCTCTCTCTCTCTCTCTCTCTCTCTCTCTCTCTCTCTCTCTCTCTCTCTCTCTCTCTCTCTCTCTCTCTCTCTCTCTCTCTCTCTCTCTCTCTCTCTCTCTCTCTCTCTCTCTCCTTGAACGCTGACCTTCCCCTACAACACAGCGGTCTGGCAAACTCACCAGCTGCAACACCACACCTCATCACCGCTACCTCACCCTGCCCCTCCAGTATTCACGCTCACCTGCAGAAAGGAAAGGCTGTTGACGCTGAGCGGGTAATGGTAAAGAGTATAAGAAGAGATAATCAGTTCAGAACGAGGCTGAGTAGTTGTCTGACTGACTAACTAACAAAATGACTGACAAAATAACTGGCTACCTAACAAAGACAAGTAGATAAACCCTTTCTTCTACTTCCCTCTCTCCCGCAAAAAATTGATAAAGAAAGGAAAGATAAATAGAAAAAAAAAATAAGAACTGAGAAGTTATAAAGACAGGAAAGCTAATTAGTAAAAAAAATAAGGTAAGAACTGAGAAAAGTTAAGATTATAATGAGAATAGAAAATATTTTAGAATAATGATATCAGATACTACAGAAGATAAATGAAAAGAGGAGTAGTTAAGATTCGAAGGGAAAGGTGAAGAACAGATCATAAGAGCATAGATACGTTAGGGAAACTGCCAGAAAGCGTACATGTGGCAGTCTCTCTATATAAAACATACCAATCTACATCCACCTGCCATCTCATCCATACATACATACATAAAGTAGGAAGACGAAACATGAGGAATTTATTAGGTTGGAAAAATCATGAGTAAAAAGAAACATAATTTTTTAGATTTTAAAGTTGCGAAAAGGAAGGAGTAAAGACGAATGGGATGGAAAAAAAGTTGAGATTACGAAAGAAAGTGAAGGATAAAGACGTGCAACAGATGAAAGGAGTGACCGTGTGGACAGATGGAGTGACAGGGGGATTGAGGAATGTGAAATAAGGCAAGGTGGGCAAGAAAAAGAGAGGGTAGCTATCATGTGGAGAGAGAGAGAGAGAGAGAGAGAGAGAGAGAGAGAGAGAGAGAGAGAGAGAGAGAGAGAGAGAGAGAGAGAGAGAGAGAGAGAGAGAGAGAGAGAGAGAGAGAGAGAGAGAGAGAGAGAGGGCATACACACCGATACACAAAAGTAAGACAGATTGCACACTGAAACAAACCGCGCCAGATACACACAAATAGACAGACTTGCAAACAGAATGAAAAACAAATAGACAGAAAGACAACGCAGCTGACTAATTGACTGACTGACTGACAAAGTGACTGGCTACCTAACAAAGACGAGCAGATAAACCTTCGCATCCACTTCTCTTCCTCCCCCTAAAAAAAAAAAAAGCTGAATAGGAATAAAAGAAGGTAAGAGCAGAGAGAAAAGTTTCAAAGTCTGACAGAAAATGGATAAAAAAAAAGTAGAGAGAATGTAGAAAAATCTGACTAAATAAAAGAGGAAGGAAAAGAGCAAGTTAAAGTTATATTGTTTGTTGAGGGAGTGAAACAGTGAGGACTTGGTAACAACAATGACGAGGACGACGACAACAACAGCAGCAATACCAACAACAACAAAAACAACAACAACAACAACAACAATAATAATAATAATATCAACAACAATACTACTACAATAACAAGAGCTACGACAGCAACAACAACAACAAGTACTACAACAAAAACAACAACAACAACTATTACTACTACTACCTACTAGAATGATAATAATAATAATAATAATAATAATAATAATAATAATAACAGGCGACAACGACGACGACGACGACGACGACGAGGACGACGAGGAGGAGGAGGAGGAGGAGGAGGAGGAGAAGAAGAAGAAGAAGAAGAAGAAGAAGAAGAAGAAGAAGAAGA
>NC_087155.1:8489191-8516691 GCF_035594125.1 Scylla paramamosain
ATAAACAGACAAACAAACAAAATATAAACGTGATATTGGGGTGTGACTGAGAGTGGAGGGGAGAGGGATGAGAGAGGGGAAGGAGAGAGACGAGAGTAGGGAAAGGAAGAGAGGGAAGGGAAGGGTGAAGGGATAGAGGGAATGAGAGAAAAGAGGAGGTAGTGCAGATTGGGAAGGAGACAAGAGGGAAGGTAGAGAGTAAATGGGGAGGAGGAGAAGGAGCAGGAGGAGGAAGATATAAAAGAAACTAAGAAAAAAAGAAGAGAGAAAATGATAAGGTTGAAATAAAAGTGAAAGGTGACGCAAGATACAGAATGACGAGGAAGATTAGAGAAAGACGAGGAGGAGGAGGAGGAGGAGGAGGAGGAGGAGGAGGAGGAGGAGGTAAGGAAGATAATAACATAATAAACAAAACAATAAAACAGGAATAAAAGTCGAGGTTAACGCTAGATAGAGAACAAGGAGGAGGAGGAGGAGGAGGAGGAGGAGGAGGAGGAGGAGGAGGAGGAGGAGGAGGAGGAGGAGGAGGAGGAGGGCACAATTTACACAATGGTCCCAGGGCGAGGAGACAACACAACCACTGCCCCTTAAATTTAATAATGGCAAGTAGTGTGTTGTGGCGGTGAAAACTGTGACGGGTCTGTGACGACTAGCGGGACGGGGGAGAGGTGGCGGGAGGGACTGAGGGGTGAGGGGAAAGGGTGAGGGGAAGGGATGTTGGTTCCCAAGGGGTGAGGGGAGCGAGAGGGACATTGCCTGGTGTAAAAAAAAATAAAAGTGATGAATAACCGAAGTTGTGCAAAATATATCATTGGGTTATTTTGTGGCGCGGGGAAAATCTGATACGAGAGAGAGAGAGAGAGAGAGAGAGAGAGAGAGAGAGAGAGAGAGAGAGAGAGAGAGAGAGAGAGAGAGAGAGAGAGAGCGGGGGCGTGTAGTATGTCAAGGGTATGAAAAAAAGAAAAGTACCAAAAATCTGCACAATAAGGAAAGGAAAAATCTTCCTCCTTTGATCCTTTCAGCTTTTTCTTTCATTCCTTCCTCCTCCTCCTCCTCCTCCTCCTCCTCCTCCTTCTCTTATTCTTTCTCCTACTCCTCCTCTTCCTCTTTTTACTCCTCTTACCATCGCCCATCTGCAGTTTCTTCCGCTTTCCAAGTCTCTCCCACTTGGAACTTGACTAAATCAAAACACACACACACACATACACACACACACACACACACACACACACACACACACACACACACACACACACACACACACACACCAGCCAGTGCTCTCTCTCTCTCTTTCTTTTTTTCTCTCCCCTTCCCTCTTCCTTCTTTCTCCCTGCTATTGCTCGTGCCTGTATCCTCCCTTCGCCTTCTCTACCTTCCTCCTCCTCCTCCTCCTCCTCCTCCTCCTCCTCCTGCCTGTTATCGCTCCTCGCGCGTCGAGCTGCTTCGGTCTCAAGTTTCCTCCCCTTCACGCCTCCAGTATTCTATTTCCTGCAACATTCTGCCTCTACCCTGTTATCTCCTTTTGAGGGCATCTCTCTCTCTCTCTCTTTCTCTCTCTCTCTCTGAGTCATCCACCACCCACTCACGACCTTCATTCTTCTCATTCTTCGTACTTCTTTCTCTCCTCCCACTTGCCGTTTCTCCACCATTTATATTCGTCCACTCATATCCACACATCCACCTACATCCCTCACCGCATTTCCGGTACATTATCATCCCTATTCCACCTCCTCGTCTTCCACGTCCACCAGCTACATCTTCACTCCATCTACTCTGCACACATACATTCTCCGTCTGCCTCTCAGCCCTAACACACCTCACAACACCATCACTTCCTCCTGTATGGCCATTCCACACTTCAACATCTCCACCTACACCACATACTCGTACAGGCTTCTACCACACCCCTCTGCTCCACCACCTCCTTTCTTACCTCCCTACCTTCTCCTACACTTCTCGATATCTCTTCCTCTTCTCCCTCTTCCCCCTACCTACCTACCTATAACCTGACTCTCTCTCTCTCTCTCTCTCTCTCTCTCTCTCTCTCTCTCTCTCTCTCTCTCTCTCTCTCTCTCTCTCTTCATCCCATTCGTCTCACGTTGCGTCCTTGGGCTCTGTGACGTGTGTTATTTCCTGTTTTCACTGAGCAACACTGAATTTAAAAGATATTTTCTGAAAAGTGGAATAGCATCTTTTTTAAGGGGGTAGCGGTGGGGTGGCGGAGGGCGTGTGTGTTTTTACGTATTCACTTGCTTTTTTCAGTTTTGATTGGCGGCTTTTCCGTTGCTCAAATGAAATGCTTGGGAAAGATTTTTTTTTTTTGGGGGGGAGGGAAAAGGTGAAGTGTGTGTGTGTGTGTGTGTGTGTGTGTGTGTGTGTGTGTGTGTGTGTGTGTGTGTGTGTGTGTGTGTGTGTGTGTGAGAGAGAGAGAGAGAGAGAGAGAGAGAGAGAGAGAGAGAGAGAGAGAGAGAGAGAGAGAGAGAGAGAGAGAGAGAGAGAGAGAGAGAGAGAGAGAGAGAGAGAGAGAGAGAGAGAGAGAGAGAGAGAGAGAGATAATCATACCAACAAGGACGGACAAAGCAGTCAGAAAAATACAAAGACCAGTAAAAATCACAACAAAACATTAACAAAATAAAAAAAAAAAGCGAAGGTGGAGGAATAATTGAAAAAGGAGGAGGAGGAGGAGGAGGAGGAGGAGGAGGAGGAGGAGGAGAAGCTTGAAGGATCCAGTTACAGGCATCCTTTGAGTCCCTGTACAGGAGAGTAGAGGGGAGGGGAGGCCGACCCACCACCACCATCACCACCACCACCACCCCTTTACGGGCAGGGACACGTGCCCACACTCGCCTTCACCTTTACGTAAATCTCCCAGTAACAGTCTTGTGCAGCACTGCCTAACCTTTATATCATTTTGTCTTTAAAATCGAAATGTTTCTATCCTTTAAGTATGCGTGTATTTTTATATTTTGACGTGCGGCGACACCCTGTTGTTGAGGTGCCATTCAACCGATCAGGTAATTATTCAATCAGTCACTCAATCAGTTAATTAACCGTATTCATCCATTGTTACACTGCCTCTCGCCTGTGCGTGCTGTGTGAGGGAGGGCGGTGGTGCTGAGGTGACGCGAGTACGGCTTTGGTTTGGTTTTAATATTTGAGGTTCACCACAGCGATGAGATGATGTTTTATATTTGACGTCGAGGACAAGACCACAGGAATGGGACAATGTTTTATACTGGCCGTGAAGCACAATGCCATATCTAGCCACGCACGTGCACATCCATCGTTGTTCTTCTCCCTAAAAACCTGCTGAATGTTTGTTTGTAGTGCCACCCTCGGCTAACCCAAAAATTATTTAGGAAGTAAGTTTAGAATCAACAGAATATTTTGGAACTATTTTAAATGAAGGAAATGCTAAAATAAAAGAAGTTTGGATCCAAAATGAGAAATAAATACCGATATACTCATAACCAGTTATTAAGGAAAGAGGTGAAGGAAAAATTTTAGACACGTCACGGCTGCGCGTGGCCTTGGCGCTCGTGTTGGTTGTTGACCTTCGGAACAGAATGACATTAATTTTCTACAGAGTGAGGTCCTTTGTAAACAGGAGGCTGTGTGTGTTACGGAACGAGTGTTAGGAGAGGACCGTACGTATTTGGTGCCTTCTCACGCAGGTTGTTCTACGTGCGTGAGGCTGTTCCTTTTTCGTCAGCAGCATTCTCCGTCAGCTGTTCGGCGGGTGTCAGTACAGGAGGGCACGGCTTGCTGCATCACTTTGCATCCTGTCTCATCAGAGCAGGGCGAAGGTTCGGTCACTGCATCACAGCTGCCGGTCTTTACCTTCTTGCCGTTGTTGCGTTGGCTTCGTCACCTGGTGGGTCAGTAATTAGCCTGCGTTTTCTTGTCACGGCAGAAAACTCTTCGAGTCGTGACGGTAAAAAGAGTCCTTTGCTTCTTAAGAGAGCAAGGCCAATATTCATTTATTTCCATCACAGCCTGTCTCTTCCTCCTCGAGTCTGACATTCTAACATTTACTTCGTTACCTCCTCGGCAGTCAGGCAAACAAGCATTGCACCCACGTCTCTTGGTCACGCCAGAATTTTCATCGTATCGTGGGTGTGAGGGAATTCTGCGTTTCTATGTTTTGCTTGGAACCTGTTGCTGCACTGTTTCTGAGTGTTTGCTACATTTGCGGGACTCATCGCGGAGATCTTACAGATTAACAAAGTTCTGTAGCTCGAACTCCAGAATATGAAGGATAAAGTTTTACCAGCCTTTACAACACAATAAGGCAAACTGAAGGCTTCACTGGAGGGCGTGCAAGACAGGGATGTGGTCCTCAGCCGCTGCCAATACCACTATTCCAGGCAAGTTTGGCAGATCGTGATTGGTTCCCCGCTAACTCCAACTGCTTGGCTGGCGTGTTGCTGCCCACCCCACAGACACTTTTCTTCTCTCTCTCTCTCTCTCTCTCTCTCTCTCTCTCTCTCTCTCTCTCTCTCTCTCTCTCTCTCTCTCTCTCTCTCTCTCTCTCTCTCTCTTCATTCGTATCCTGTCCTCCAACAGTAATTTATCACTAGTATGTAGATCAGCAGGTGCCCTCGTTATACGCCGAGAGGTATCCTGGTATCTCGTCTAATGTAGTCAGTCTCTCTCTCTCTCTCTCTCTCTCTCTCTCTCTCTCTCTCTCTCTCTCTCTCTCTCTCTCTCTCTCTCTCTCTCTCTCCCTCCATAACATAACGCCCAGCCCGGTGATAAGGAAATACCGGGAGAGTCGTTCAGTATCGGTGCGACGCGGGTCTCCAGTATTACTATTTAGCCCCTTCCTGTCCCGGGGCCGCGTACTCTTGTGATTCCAGGGCCTAACGTGCGCTAAACGCCTCCATTCCCTAAATAAAAAATATAATTGATTCTTGCAAACAGCGGCAAGTGTCCTCTTAAATTCGGCAAGTTGGTCTGCGAAGCATTTACAAAGATTGGATAACTTTTAAAACTGTAGCTCCACGGTGCGCTGAGTTTGAAAGGGCGGCTGGCTGCTGGAGAGAGAGAGAGAGAGAGAGGGAGAGAGAGCGAGCGAGAGAGAGAGAGAGAGAGAGAGAGAGAGAGAGAGAGAGAGAGAGAGAGAGAGAGAGAGAGAGAGAGAGAGAGAGAGAGAGATTAGATAGCCAATCAGGTGGCCGCCTCTCGCTCACGATAAGCTGGGATTGCTCAGTCCCATAATGCACTGTAGCTAAATTTCATTCCAGGGACCGATGCTGATCTTCCTCCCTCTCTCTCCACCCTTTCTGCGTCCCCCGTCTCCTGGTGAAGGGTTGACAGAGCTCGATTTAAAAAAGTGAAGCTTCAAGTAGAGCTCCAAGTGGCAGCTTTAGTGGAGGAGCTTCAAATAGGCTTAGAAAGGGAACTTTGTGGAGGTGACTTCAAGGGGTAAGAACAACTACAGGCGACACGTGTTCACTGCGCAAGGAAACAGCTGCTGAGAGAGAGAGAGAGAGAGAGAGAGAGAGAGAGAGAGAGAGAGAGAGAGAGAGAGAGAGAGAGAGTATATAAAAAGTGCGGGTCGAGCTGGGCAGCAACATGCGGGCCAGACGGACACACGCTGGGAGTCATCTGTACCCGAGGCAGATTGCGAAAGAGGAAAACACCCTCGACAGTCACTCCGCTAACACTCCGCGTCGCATTTAACATTTCTCCGCGCGCGTGTATGTGAGGGGAGGGGGAAAATAGTGGGTTATTTTGGTGATAAAAGTATGAGAAAGTAATTTACTGATGATGCGTGTGTGTGTGTGTGTGTGTGTGTGTGTGTGTGTGTGTGGTGGCGTGCACGTGTAAGGAAAGAGGGCGGAGGGTGGAGCAGCAGCAGCAGGCGCCCCTTCTACTACTATATACGCTGAATACCGCCGCTGTATACGCCAGGGTTTTTGCCGCACGCTAAAGGGTTTAAGGTATAGGAGGGGGAGGGGGATGGGGGTGAGGAGTACACCACCACCACCACCACCACCACTACCATCACCATTACTACCACCACCACCACCATCACCACCCGTCGCCTATAAATTTTGCCCCAGCGTCTCTCTGAATGCCTTTGAAAACTACCATCAAACGCCCTCACCACTGAATATTCCACGAAAAAGTACTTGTGGAGTTGACTGTTTTTGTTGTACGCTCAGTTCAGTTTACCGACTCAGTTTCTCTCTCTCTCTCTCTCTCTCTCTCTCTCTCTCTCTCTCTCTCTCTCTCTCTCTCTCTCTCTCTCTCTCTCAACTTCCCTCCTCTTCCACAAACTTCCTCTCCTCAGAAAATCTCCTCCCTCCCACCTACCTTCCTCCACCCCATCCCTTCTCTCCCATACCTTCCCCTCAGAATACCGCCACCTCCCATATCCCCAGCAGACCAACGCCCTAACCTCCCCACCTCGATCACACCCCCATCCCATTACCTCCCCATTCGCATAAGAGGTTCATAATCGGCTCAGCAACACAATTATACGTTAATTAGCAAAAACGTATAGAAAAACGTACTGTGAGGGAAAATGAATAGGAGGAGGAGGAGGAGGAGGAGGAGGAGGAAGAGAAGGAAGGGAGAGGAAGATACTCATTATTGGCAACAAGAGAGAAAGACATACATACATACTGTACATACATACATACATATATATACTGTTATAGCTATACAGGATGTTTTCTTATAGACACAGTCCACAGTATACTCTCCTTTAAAAGCCCGTCTTCTTATTATTTAAGGGAAATTTAAGACATACATATGGAAATTTTTTTTTTTAATGTAAGAGTGGTAGTGGCCAGGGGCAACAAAAATAAATAAAATAATAATAATAATTCCCTCTAAGCCTCTAATTTCGTTTGCCTTCACGAAAAACATACACAAACGTAATTTCAAAGCCCACAAAAGGTTTAATTCATCCTAATATACAAGCCTCCTCCAGTCTTAGCTGTTGTTTCCACTGGAATATTTTCCCTCTTCTTCCTTTTTCTATGCTCATCATTTTGTTCTCTTCTCCTCCCTCCCTTCTCTTGGATAACATATAAGCTTAGTTGACGGGAAGGAAGGAAGTAAGAGGAGCAAGAAGAAGAGGAGAGGAGAGGAAAGGAGAGGAGAGGAGGAAGAGGAGGAGGATTTATCTTACTATGCACGTGTCTTCCTCCGCCTTCCATATAAGACTCTCTCTCTCTCTCTCTCTCTCTCTCTCTCTCTCTCTCTCTCTCTCTCTCTCTCTCTCTCTCTCTCTCTCTCTCTCTCTCTCTCTCTCTCTCTCTCTGCTTCACTTATCCTCTTTTCCAGCGTGTTGTTCCTCCACACTGCTTTATTCCTGCCCCCGCTAATGCCTTCAGTAAATACACTCACATCTGCTTTCCCTTTTCGTCATAACGGTGTAGCTTCATCTTAAGGCTTAAGAGATTTACATTAATTTCCTTTGTCCTTCTCCTTCACGCTGTGTGTATGCTTCTCTCTTATCCACACCCTCCTTGTTACTGTTATTATTATTATTATCATTATTGCCATCAGGAGGAGCAGGAGGAGGAGTATTGGTAGTGGTGGTAGTGGTGGTGTTAGTAGTAGTAGTAGTAGTAGTAGTAGTAGTAGTAGTAGTAGTAGTAGTAGTAGTAGTAGTAGTAGTAGTAGTAGTGTAGTAGTAGTAGTAGTAGTAGTAGTAGTAGTTGTTGTTGTTGTTGTTGTTGTTGTTGTTGTTGTTGTTGTTGTTGTTGTTGTTGTTGTAGTGGTGGTGGTGGTGTTAATAGTAGTAGTAGTAGTAGTAGTAGTAGTAGTAGTAGTAGTAGTAGTAGTAGTAGTAGTAGTAGTAGTAGTAGTAGTAGTAGTAAAAGTAGTAGTAGTAGTACTAGTTGTTGTTGTTGTTGTTGTTGTTATTGTTATTGTGGTTGCTGTTGCTGCTGCTGTTGTTGCTGTTATTGTTGCTGGTTTAACAGAATTATCAGTACTAGTAGTAGTAGTAGTAGTAGTAGTAGTAGTAGCCGGAGGAGGAGGAGGAGGAGGAGGAGGAGGAGGAGGAGAAGCAAAACAAGAAGAAAACAACAACAACAACAACAACAACAACAACAACAACAACAACAACAACAACAACAACAACAATAACAACATCAACAACAATAATAACAATAGTAGCAGCAGCAGCAGGAGGAGAAAGGTAAAGCGGAGGAGGAGAAGAAGGAAAAGAAAGAGGAAAACAAATAAGAAGAGGAGGAGGAAGAAGATAAGAAAGACGAGGAGGAATTTCTCCACTACCACTTCACTTTGTCACAATTCTATTTTCTGTTCGTTTCTTTTATCATCTTTAATCCCCCGCTCTCTTGTTTTCTTTCATTCCCCACACAAGGTTATCCGTTAAATAAATCTTCAGTTACCTCTTGTTATTCTTCTCTCTCTCTCTCTCTCTCTCTCTCTCTCTCTCTCTCTCTCTCTCTCTCTCTCTCTCTCTCTCTCTCTCTCTCTGGACTAGGACACTCACCTGACTGCCTCCATCACACCTTAACAACGTGCCCAGGTAATCACGCTCACCTGTCGGAGGGAAAGGGTGGATTTTAGATGCTGAGAAAGCTTAGGACACTTACAACAATAAATATAAAGATTGTTATGACTGAAGGACCGATCATCACCACTACCGCCGAGTAATGATGTCATCCACGTCAGGAGGTGTAGTGAGTGGTGATGATAGACGGGGTTACAGTAACTATGTATGTATCTGTCTGAATGTCTGACTGTGTGTATGTGTCTATTTATCTATCTATTTATTTACTTATTTATTTGCCTTTCTATCTATTTATTTATCTATCTCTGTCTTTATGTATGTATCTATCTATCTATGTATTTATCTATCTATTTATTTATCTATCTGTCTATCTGTCTATCTGTCTATGTATCTATATATCTACCTATCTGTTTATCTATTTGTCGGTCTGTCTGTCTAACTGTCTGTGTGTTTCTGTTTCATGCTTCGCTCCGTCGCCGGCTGTCTGTGTCACACTTGTATAATTTTTACTCGTGTGTCGATTTACGAGTCTTCTGCGATTCATAGCACCTACCTTTATGAGCTCTCTCTCTCTCTCTCTCTCTCTCTCTCTCTCTCTCTCTCTCTCTCTCTCTCTCTCTCTCTCTCTCTCTCTCTCTCTCTTTGTACAGCCTTTTGACGTAACTTTACGAGAACACAACCACCACGCACCCATTCATCCCTCCCTTAAACCCGCCCCCTCCTCTCCCTCCTCCTCCTCCTCCTCCTCCTCCTCCTCCTCCTTCTTCTCCTCCTCCTCCTCCTCCTCCTCCTCAGACGCTCACAACTCCTCTCGTTGAGCAACTCGTTGGTTGTAAACTTTGCCCATTTTGTCAACTCCCTCCCTGGTCACCCCGACACCGCCATCCGCCGGTCACTGCTGCGTCCTGCCGCCTCCTTCACCACCAGCCTCGTCACTGGCTTAGAACTCCCACTGGGCTAGGAGAAGAAAGAGGAGGAGGAGGAGGAGGAGCCGTTGCGTTCTGCCTAATTCGTGATAAAAGAAAAGGCAGCTCAAAAAGTTCCCTCTCCGGCGCGCGTGACAAAAGGCGGAGGTGTTGGGCTGCCTTGTTACCGCTGCTCTGAGGTGGATCTTGAACATGATTATGGCAGTGACGCGCAGATGGGAAAGAGGCGCCTGCATACGTATGAGCACCGTCAGATTTTGCAGTGGTACAAGTCTAGTCGAAGCCGTTTGTCTCTCTCTCTCTCTCTCTCTCTCTCTCTCTCTCTCTCTCTCTCTCTCTCTCTCTCTCTCTCTCTCTCTCTCTCTCTCTCTCTCTCTCTTAAGGTGGAACGATCCGATATGACGTGTTACTCTTCCGGTTTTGATATACGAAGGTGGAAATTTCTCTCTCTCTCTCTCTCTCTCTCTCTCTCTCTCTCTCTCTCTCTCTCTCTCTCTCTCTATCTCTCTCTCTCTCACCGTTGTGTATGACTTACATGGAAACGCATCGGGAATCTCAACATTTGCTTCCAAGGACGTTCACTGTTTACCGATGTCATGATTGCTGCCTCTCATGAAACTTGATATACTCCTTACTGTTTATTGACGGCCATGTTATCGCGTGTGCCCGCTGAGTGAAGCCGTCACTCTCCTCCTCCTCCTCCTCATCCTCCTCCTCCTCCTGTTCTTCCTCCTCCTCCTCCTCTCCCTCCCCTTCCCTTCAAACACCCCGCCTGGTTAGGTTATGCAAGGCTGTCCTATTATGGTTAGTAGAGACCGGCTGGTGACTTGCTTTTATACTTCTACCTCCATTTTCTGTTTCTTTTCTCTCTTTTTTTGTTTTTTTGGATGGGGGGTTAGGGGGTATAAGTCAACACGTAATAAGCTACAGTGCTGCGATCGATGTTATAAAAAGGTTTCCTATAATACAAAATGACAGCAAAAAATGATAATGGTGGTGGTGGTGGTAGTAGTAGTAGTAGTAGTAGTAGTAGTAGTAGTAGTAGTAGTAGTAGTAGTAGTAGTAGTAGTAGTAGTAGTAGTAGTAGTAGTAGTAGTCGTCCTGAAATAAAATCCGAGACATTACATTCCTTTCAAAACTCACAAACATAATATCACATCTTTCTCTACTACTACTACTACTTGTTTATTATTATTTTCACAGCAGGACCAAGATAGTAAGAGGGAGAGATGGCAAACACATGGCCACACACACACACACACACACACACACACACTGAGAGCTGTGGTGAATATGAAACACGTGGGTAACTTAAACCCCACTGAGAGGCGGCGGCATGCGACAAGGGCTGAGTCACGAGTGGTGAGACTAACACAACCCACACTCTGCGGGACCACCACGCCGACACCTGAGGCAGCGACACAGGAACACACGGCCACCAATCCATCACCGGTGCGCATCAAGATCACGTGCAGGAACTTCGGTGTCAGACTCTCTCTCTCTCTCTCTCTCTCTCTCTCTCTCTCTCTCTCTCTCTCTCTCTCTCTCTCTCTCTCTCTCTCTCTCTCTCTCTCTAGACCAAAGGCATGGCGCTCCAGGCATGTTCCTTTGCTAATACTATTAATTAACACCTGTATTAAGGACTGCAGTTTGTGTGCCTCGGGAAAACGTGATGTTATTCCTTCCCTTTAATCAAGCACCACTTATACTTCACACGACGCAGGAACTATGACTATATTTGCACTCACGTATGGCGCGAAATGACGTCGTGAACGAGGAATTTATCATTTACAAACACTATTATTTCATTATTTGGACATAATGGCGCGTCATAACAAGGGCGTGCCGGCTGTGTATCGAGGGACGGACATCACCGGCAGCGTGTGGGGCGACGTAATTACGGAAAATAATGATAGGAAATGACAGGACACGACAATGAGGAAGGAAACGCGCCACTTACACGACTAGCAGACCTCGCGACACGCCCTGGTTGTTCCTCCTCCACGCCGGCCACACCTCACCTGTCACCTGGAGGACATTGGCACTGAGCCTCCACATTCATTACTTTACTGTTAGCACACTGAAGATTAATTCCATACAAAACCAATTATATCATTTGAGTCTGTCAGGAGTGGGGAAAAAATCTTAATAGGGTTCCGATATGTACTACACCCATTAACCTTTTCTACTGACCCATTAGTTCACAGCCATTAATTAGGACACCAGAATACTGTATTTACAACGACCCGAGCCCTTAATGTAACCCTCAATTAGAACATACCCATCCAGACACTGGTAAGGGTTAGGACACAGCCATGACTTAGGGCAACCACTGTGCACACTTAAAACAGGAAAACAAGACCGAAGAAGCACTCAAACCAAAACGAACTACTAACAACTCAACACGCTGCCTATTACAACACTACACTCTTACACTCATTACAACACCCAACACAGCTGCCTCAACACCTCCCTAAGTGATTAACTGGTTGATTCTTCACGTCGCAACAACAATACCCGCCCAGCTGATGAAGCCAAGAGGAGATAAACCCTTGAACTACCACAACTTCCTCTCAAGTGTAATAAAATAGTCTAACACAAGATTAAAGTCACGCAAGACACAACAGACAGCAAAGGAAATCACTGAATAATTAGAATCTTTAGTACCTGTAATTACATATTCTACACCGTGGGAATGATGAAGGGTAACTCAAATAAAGTACCAAGTGGCAGAGTCAATAGCAGGCAGAGGGTTGACAGACGGGTCGCATGGCAGTGAAGGGCCATAAAGCAGTAGGGCAGTTACCGCGGCTATATATCGTTGGCGGAGACACGTTGTAATGGCATGTCAAAAAGTGGGTGTCGCTGATTTAATGGTGGTTCAGGTTTTATGTCCCTGTGGATTGCAATAGTACTACACACGCACACACGTATACACACGCACGCATGGAAAGAGATACGAGATGGATGCAGATAAATGTTGATAGAAAGTTAATAGATGTATGGATGGGGAGTTCACATGGGATTGTATGTAGAGAGGTAGGCAGATAGATAGATAGATAGATAGATAGATAGATAGATAGATAGATAGATAGATAGATGGATGGATGGACAGATAAATCGACAGACAGACAACTAGACAAACAGATGAATCCATAGATAGACAGATATTAGGAAGAAAACAAGTAAAACACACACACACACACACACACACACACACACACACACACACACACACACACACACACACACACACACACACACACACACACACACAAACACACAAATAAACAAACAAATACATACATACAGAGACAAACAAACAAGTAGGCAATCAGACAAGCTTTCGTGACCTTATTTCTTCACGTCCCATGCTATCAACGTTCCACCATCTCCCAGCAGTTGGTCAGCCCACGTGTGTCTGGAGGCATCTAAGGTTAACACTCTCCTCCCAGCACCACCTGAGAGAAGCTGCCAACACACTGAAGGTACCACACCGGTGAAGGTATCCATGTGAGAGAGAGAGAGAGAGAGAGAGAGAGAGAGAGAGAGAGAGAGAGAGAGAGAGAGAGAGAGAGAGAGAGAGAGAGAGAGAGAGAGAGAGAGAGAGAGAGAGAAAGGGAGAAATTATGCCAAACACGTAGCACTTTCTTCGTCAGGTAAAGCGTCAACCTAGTTTTAGAGTTACTTTTTTTCTTTTATCAGTGAAACCTTCCTTTACTTATCACCATTCTATTAATTTGCCCTATAATGCCCTGTTGTCCCTCACGTAGCAGTATGTACCAGTAAAGCAGATACTGGTGTTATATTTCATGGTATCTCTCCCTCCTGTATTTTCAAACGCAAGTATCTCTTTCAACTTCCTTCACTTTTCTTGATAAAACTACACGTCACACTCTGTCATAGTACCATCATAGTATAGAGCGACTTGAAAACTTTCCTTAACGTAATTATTCTCCAAATCACAAAGGAATACAAAGGGAAACGTTAATGTTAGTCCTTCTCAGCCAGAGCCATGAAGCTTCTCTGATTCGCCGCTTTGTCCTTGTCATCACCTGCCTGCGTCCCTCTTCACCTGTAATGTCCTCCTCGCAACTTAATTCCAGCCTTTTCCCACCTCTCTATGTGCCTTCCTCCTCCCATTTGTCATCCTAACGTCCTCTTCTCTCTCTCTCTCTCTCTCTCTCTCTCTCTCTCTCTCTCTCTCTCTCTCTCTCTCTCTCTCTCTCTCTCTCTCTCTCTCTCTCTCCATTTGTAAGTACGTACCATTCTGTCTCCAACTCTCTCTCTCTCTCTCTTAGGTGTACACAACTCAGCAGGACAAGGGACAAAGAGGCAAATTGTGTCCACGCGGCAGTTCATTTGACCTGACGCACTGCTTACAAAACTACACAGGTATTGCAAATAATAAAGTCCAACAGGTGTGAGGCGACATAGAAAAACTGAGATCTCTGAGTTTAATAAGAGAAGTATACAAAATAAAACTACAACACCAAGAAGAAAAAAAAAAGGGTAACGTTGCTGAGTGAGTTGCCGACAAGAAGTGTAAAAATAAAAGCAAAACAAAAAAAGAATCCAAGAAAAAAGAAAATATAAAAGAAGCCAAAAGAAAAAACAAACGTAAAATGACTCCACGAAAAGATAAAGAAGTCGTTGGCGAGGAACTTGAGAACAATACAAGTAAATCAGCAAAAAAGAAAAGTGAGGCGAGTGTTACGTGATGCGAGAAAGGAAAACTCAGAACGAGTGTATCCCCTTAAAGGTCTGTGGCAGTGGCCCCCAAATTGCAGCAGCCGCCCGCCGCCCATGAGTCAGGAGGGCCATCTTAGCTTTAATCAAGAGGCGGCAGCTGCGCAGTGTCCATCGCCGAGGGTCTGGCGGCAAGCACCGTATTCTGTTGTGCTGCAGACGTGCGTTGTGTAAGCGAGGGAGGGAGGGAGGGAGAGCATGTATGTGTGTGTGTGTGTGTGTGTGTGTGTGTGTGTGTGTGTGTGTGTGTGTGTGTGTGTGTGTGTGTGTGTGTGTGTGTGTGTGTGTGTGTGTGTGTGTGTGTGTGTGTGTGTGGCAGTGAGATCTTAATACCGTAGGGCACACCGCTCACTCTCCACTCAACGACATCATTGTTAAACTTGTCAATAGTCCACCTAACTTCCCTGCATACTTTCTTTCCCCTTCCCGCCTTCGTCCCTGCCCGGCGCACGAGTCAAGAGAAGCACCAGGTCACCGCGAGCACTAAATCAGCTTTTGACTTTCAGATATATTCTCCTTCATTTCTCTGCAAGGCTCATCATTCAGTGGGCTTCATATTGCCTTTTCTATCCATTTTCCAATACTCATCGGTCCATTTCCGCTGTCAGTATACCGGTAATATTTTAGTTGTACTGCGAATCCCATCAGAGTATCCCCATCAAAGTTAGGATGACATTTTCTATAATCAAGGTGTTTAAAGGCACCTGACTCTTCCCCCATAGTTTGTTATATATTTCCTCCAATCTAACTGACAATTGAGGATTTTTGGAACTTCGCTCTTTGTCGGCAGCAGTGAATGAGTTAAAATACCACCACCACCACCACCACCACCACCATCATCATCAGCCTCTAAGACTACGTACATTAAAGCACAAACACTTCCCTCGACCTACTACACTGCAAGTTAACGTAATACTAAACTAAACCAACTAACCCTCCTGTCACACACTCGTACTCCTGACCCGCCGTGACACAACGTGACCCAGCCGTCACCCACCAGCAACATGACCCACGTGACCCTCCTGAGTCCACCTTCGCCTCCACAGCCTGCAGCAGGTCGGCGCCTCATTGCAGCTCCCGACAGGTGCTCGCAGGCATAAAACACGCCCGAGTCCCCAAACTTGTGAGTCTGAGGCGCACAAAGAGCGAACAACTCTGCGTCAGGGAAGTGCCTCGGAATATCAATTGTATCCACTTGGGGACTTAGTTTGGTCTCCTCCGCTTCCTCTTTCTCCTTCTAGTGCTGCTGCTACTCCTCCTCCTCCTCGTCTTCCCGGTGCTACTTCTTCTCATTCTGTTGCCTCTACCTCTCACCCTTTTCATTTGTCCCTTGAATTAAAGGTTTCCAGCTTTTGTCCCTTTAGTTTATTTTCATCATTCCTCCTCCTCACTAACCGTCCGCCTCTACATTGCTTTCTCTCCCTCTACATGCGTTCTCTCTCTCTCTCTCTCTCTCTCTATCTCTCTCTCTCTCTCTCTCTCTCTCTCTCTCTCTCTCTCTCTCTCTCTCTCTCTCTCTCTCTCAATATAGGGCTTAAATACTCGAGCTCTCCTCTTTCTCTGCCTCCTTTATTCTCATCTCTCCTCCTTTCCCTTCTTCATTTCTTCCCACCCTCATTCCCTCTGCTACCCCCTCCTTCTCTACGTCCCTTTCTCACTCTGTTTCCCTTTCTCATTTCTCCTCCTTCTCCATCATTCATTCTCTCTCTCTCCTTTCCTTCCTCGTTTCTTCCCTCCCACCGTTCCTCCCTGTCTCTTTCTCTGTCTCGCTCTCTCATCTTCTCAACCCATCATTTCACAAGTAGCAGTACAGGGAGGGCATGCAAAAATTTCCCCCTTCAACAGCTGTAGTTTACTCTGAGAGACAAACTGCCTCTGAGGGGAAGCTCCTCCCTGCGCCCCAAACTCACTCCCGTCGACGTAGCTAATGAACCCCCGTCATTTCGCTCTCAAAGAAGACCAAAAAGTGAGTCGAATTTTTGCTGTTTCATGATTCGCTTTACGGAAGACCCGCGCGGTTGGTCCTGAGACAATTGAGGAGCTGAAAGAAGAGGCGGAGGAGGAGGAGGAGGAGGTTGATGGAATGATTCAGGAGGCAAGGAAGTGCAGTATAATAGACGTACCAGTGTTGTTAGACGCAGAAATGGGTAGCGCAGAAAGAGAGACAAGAGAATAATACTAAAAGGAGGAGCAGGAGGAGATGTAACAGGGGAAGGAAACACGTGGCAGTAATGAAGGGGAAAAAAAAAAGGGGCCAGTTACAAGGTTATTTTTGTGGCCATTACTTCCTTGCTTCTGGCTTCGTTCCAGTTTCCTCACTGTTTTGTTCCCCCTCCTTCTTCTCTTTCTCGTCCCTTCTACCTTCTTTACTCCTTCCCTTCCTTCCCCTTTTCCTGTTCGTCTGTCCCTCGTTCCGTCCAATTATGTTATCTCCTTCCCTTCCTTCCGCAAATAATTCCTCCTTCCTTTCCCTCTTCCGTTCACACTCTCTTCCCTATTATCTGCATCACCCTTCTGTCTCCTCTCTTCCCTTTCTCTCCCTTCCTCTCCTCGCTCTACCTTTCTCTTTCCTCCTTCAACTCTCCATCACAATTAAGCCTCTCCACTCTTCACTTCAACCTTTGCATCTCATCTCATCCACTCCACATTTTTTCCTTAGTCTCTCTACCTTTTGTACTCTAAAGGGGACATAACAAAGCGTCCCTTTCTCGTATGCATGATATTGTGATTAAGAGATAGTGCGGGAGGGTGGAGGGAGGCTGTGGAGAGGTTGAGGAAAGATGGGTGGCTGGGGGAGGAGAGAGGAAGGAAGAGAGAGGTAGGTATATACGTAAGGTTAGTAAAGGAGGGAAGGAGGGAGGGAGGAAAAAGGAGGGTTCATGAGGAGAAAGGAAGAGGTAATGCTGTTCAGAGAGAGAGAGAGAGAGAGAGAGAGAGAGAGAGAGAGAGAGAGAGAGAGAGAGAGAGAGAGAGAGAGAGAGAGAGAGAGAGAGAGAGAGAGAGAGAGAGAGAGAGAGAGAGAGAGAGAGAGAGAGAGAGAGAATAAGAGCCAAACCATCACTTCCACCACCGCCTACTAATAATTAAGCCACAAAATATAAGCAACATCATAAATAAAGACACCGGGAGCGGAAAGCAGCCTGGACCACAACAGGTAACGTGCTAATCAACAGGTAACACTCAACAGGTAATGAAGCAATCAACAGATAACAGGTATTAGGCTATCCTCTCCACCTTCCCCTCCCCCCACACTCTCCACCAGGTAGGCCACCCCCACCTGATCTTCCCCCTCCCACTCACCTACCCTCCCACACCTGATTGGACAAAGCGAAGTGCATTATGGGCCGTCGATCAATGGGTGCGTTAATCACGAGGAACAAAAGGAGTATCATGAAGCGCCCTCACCGCCGCCATCGCCAGGTAAAAAGGCCTATAAATATCGCATTGAACGCTATACTGAACACCGCCTCCCGCCTCCCGTCTCCCGTCCACCGCCACCCACCGCCAGGGACTCAATGAAAACTGTTAATGACACGAGTAGGTTTTTTGTTTATGAGTAATTTAGTGGTTATCTCGTCCGTCTAATTAATAATGCTGGGTTTCCTTTTATTTTTGTCTTATTAAAATTGTTTTCAGTTTTTTTTTTTTTTTTAGCATTATAATTTTTGTTCCTCTGTGTACACTGATGCGAGGAATGAATGAGTGGATGGTGGAAGTAATATACGTGCATACATGGTTAATTACTATGTGGCGTCTTTTTTCCTCTCATTATTTCACAACGTTATGAATGATGACAAGGATGAGTGCACACGTTCGTACATGCATACATTTATACGTAAGCACAAACGTACATACATACACAACACGGATATGATGATAATATCCTCTGATGCATGCCCATACATACAATACAAGATATAATAGACAACTGTACATAAACAAATACATGTTAAGTGTTTGGAAACATTCTTCAACACTCCCAAAACAAAATAAACAAAAGTTGTGCCATACGAACTACACAAAATATTAATTCCAATAAGCAATGAACCGTCAAAAAGAAAAGAAAAGAAAAAAAAACGAAGGGAAAAATGGTTAGATGTATTCCATCATTCCTCCATGCAAATCAGTCTATTGTGAAAAAAAAAAAAAACATCATTATGGATCACGAACGACGAGAGCACTACGTCAGAAAAGGGTAACATATATATATGGTACTTTTGCCGCAGAACTCCTCGCTGATTGACGGACTTGTCATCAGCGACCACTTGTCCGGCAAATCTGATTACTGTGTTACGCGTGGCGGAGCTGAAGCTAATAATGTGCCGGAGCTCGGGACGGCGGTGGCTGTGTCTGGCGGGGAGGCGGGGAGACCGTCGTGCGTGGAGCGTCGAGGTGAGGACTGTAGAGGGTGTGTGGTAGTGATTGTGGTAGTGGTGATAGAAACAGCAGCAGCAGTAGTGGTGAAAATGGTAGCGGTAGTGTAGCAGTAGTAGTAGTAGTAGTAGTAGTAGTAGTAGTAGTAGTAGTAGTAGTAGTAGTAGTAGTAGCAGTAGTACTAGTAGTAGTGGCAGTAGTAGTAGTAGTTATCGCTATGCCACCGAGAGACATTCAGACATTCGGACACGGACGAGGGGGGCGAGAGAGTTCAAAATGAGGCTTATTCAGTACGCCATTTGTGTAGTCAACGGTTCTTGTGTTAGTGAGAGATGAATTTTATGACAGAGCTGACACATGACCACCCATATCAACTCCCTTCTTGGACTGAGGGGGTCGCGAGGTACTCTCAAGGGGCCAGCCACGCTAGATAACCACTGAGACCAGGCCTCCTTAAGACATAAACACTTAAGTCGTCCGGTGCAACCTAGTTTAGGAGACCTGTCATGTGATCAAATCAAATAACTGAATATATAAAGGGAAGTCAACTATATGTAGAATATTGTTCATTATACTTAAGTGTCTGCTGTCTCCCCTGTATTTGAAGAGATTGTTGGTGGAGAGTGGTGCAACAAGGTGAGAGGCTGCAGTAATCCACTTAAAGTCTTGCTAAGAGTTAGGTTCAAGTATCTAGTATTACAGTTCTATAATGTACTATTTCTTTGTTATAATAGAGCAAAGCCTGTGTTATAATCCGTGTAAGTATGACTCAGTTTGCTGCCTATATACTGTACGTACTTCCAGGATCTGACCGAACTGGATGAATGATTCGCGGTGCTGACGGGCGCACTGACAAACACTCAGATGTGCTTCATTGCCACAACAATATTCCATCATATTTCAGCAAGTGTATTTTTGGGTTTCGTGGATCTATAGCAGCATATCGGCAATAGCAGTAGTAGTAGTAGTAATAGTAGTAGTAGTAGTAGTAGTAGTAGTAGTAGTAGTAGTAGTAGTAGTAGTAGTAGTAGTAGTAGTAACTATCACAAGTAAGATTTCAATTTTAAAGAACGCGTGATTTTTGTTCCCTTTCCTACTTCCTCTTCCTTCCTTCCTTTCTTTTTTCTTTCTTCCCTACTAATATTTTCTATTCCTTTTCCTTTCTGGTCACTTGTCTTTCTCCAATATCTTGCCTTCCTCCCCTCCTTCTTCCCCCTTCCTCCTCCTCCTTTCCCATCCAAACACACACACACACATCCCTCTGCTTATCATTTCTTCCTTTCATTCCCTTTCACTTCCATTCTCCTTTATGGTCCTTTCTTTCTCCTGTTTGATTCACTCCTTGCCATTCATGATTATTTCTTTTCTCCTGTTTCCTCCTGCTACATTTCTCTCTCTCTCTCTCTCTCTCTCTCTCTCTCTCTCTCTCTGCTATCCTCCCTTTATTCCTCCCTCCTAAACGTACGTATACAATCTAAAGGAAGAGAGAAGAAGAAAGGAAGCGAAGGGGAAGAGGAAGGGAGGGAGGGAGGGAGGGAGGGAGGGAGGGAGGGAGGGAAGAAGGGAGGGAGAAAGAAAGGAAACTCACTCCTCGTTTCAATCTACGAACTTGATAATGAAAATAAATACAAGTTCCTTTCACGTCTTGGCCACGATACGCCGCCCATCTCGGGAACAAATACGCCCTCCCTGTGATGGGCGGCGCGTGGGTGTTTACCTGCGAGATGGAGGAATAAATTGGCCCAGTCTGCCGATAAATGAATCACTTGGGCGAGTCTGTGAACGTAATTGATTATCTCGCAAACCACTTCTACAACGTAATTGGACGACGGAAAGGGGACCGGGAGGGCTTAATGAAGGGAGAGAAAACGGGGAGAGGGGCGAGGAGGAGAAGTTAAAGGAGGAGTTGGAGGGAGAAAGGAAGAGTACAGAGGGTGGGAGAGGGAGAGGGAAGTAAGGAGATAACTAATATAAGTGGGAAAGACGTGTAGATGAGCGGAACGTATTAAGTGACGGGAGATCAAAGCGATGAAAATACGGCCGGAAAAATACACAACAATGGGAGAGTCTGTGGTGGTGGTGGTGGTGGTGGTGGTGTTGGTGGTGACTTGCAGCATCAGTCACTAAGCACTTGTGGTGATGATGGTAAAGTGTTTCAGGGCCACAACAATAGATAACACGTTTTTCTTCTATTTTACCTGCAGCAACATGACGTTTGAGAATTTACACAGCTCAGAGAGAGAGAGAGAGAGAGAGAGAGAGAGAGAGAGAGAGAGAGAGAGAGAGAGAGAGAGAGAGAGAGAGAGAGCAGAAATAACAGAGATAAGAATAGAGAGAGTTACACAGTTTGGTAAATTGCCATGTAAAATTATAGTTAGCTAAATGGATTAACAGGAGTCAGAGGGATCATATGGTCAGATACATAACTAACGATAAAAAGAAAGAGTTTAGCAGACACAGACAATGTTCTTATACATAAAAAAAAAAACATGTCAAAACCTTATTTATCCCTTCTCCTTACCATTCAAACTATAGAGAGAGAGAAAAAAAAATACGAAAAGAAATAATAAATAAATGAACCGAACAGATTAAAAGACTGAAACTATTTAGCTTTTTATATTCTTCGCATTGAGAAAGACAGACACAAACACAAGAAACGAAAACAATAACACACAATATAGAACAACAATACTTTTTAAACCTTTCCTCCATCACATACACGCTTCCTCCTCTTTCACCTTCTGCTCTTCTTCTTCTTCCCTACCTCCCATCCTCCTCCTCCCCTCGCTGCCTATTCTCCTGCACGCCGCATTCCATAAATTTCTTCACGATAACCGGGATTTAATGAACTGGGGCCGAGCAGCATTACGAATCAAAATCTTGGCAGGAATAAACTCCGCCGGAGACAGACTTACGACCCCCCTCATCCACCTCCTGGACGCCCGGCGGAGGTGGTGATGGTGGAGGAGGAGAAGGAAGAGGAGAAACACGAGGAGGAGGAGGAGGAGGAGGAGGAGGAGGAGGAGGAGGAGGAGGAGGAGGAGGAGGAGGAGGAGGAGGAGGAGGAGAAGAAGAAGAAGAAGAAGAAGAAGAAGAAGAAGAAGAAGAAGAAGAAGAAGAAGAAGAAGAAGAAGAAGAAGAAGAAGAAGAAGAAGAAGAAGAAGAAGAAGAAGAAGAAGAAGAAGAAGAAGAAGAAGAAGAAGAAGAAGAAGAAGAAGAAGAAGAAGAAGAAGAAGAAGAAGAAGAAGAAGAAGAAGAAGAAGAAGAAGAAGAAGAAGAAGAAGAAGAAGAAGAAGAAGAAGAACAACAACAACAACAACAACAACAACAACAACAACAACAACAACAACAACAACAACAACAACAACAACAACAACAACAACAACAACAACAAGTAAAAATGGAATAAAGATAAGAAATGAGAGAGAGAGAGAGAGAGAGAGAGAGAGAGAGAGAGAGAGAGAGAGAGAGAGAGAGAGCAATTTTAAAGGCAAAAGATAAGTAGGTACGAGTAATTTCAATGTTACACTGCCAGGTACTCTCTCTCTCTCTCTCTCTCTCTCTCTCTCTCTCTCTCTCTCTCTCTCTCTCTCTCTCTCTCTCTCTCTCTCTCTCTCTCTACGTTATTCAGCTCCACATTTATGTGCATTACATACTCGTGGGAGAGAATAATTTAATTTCCAAGTTTACTGCCAACACTAACGCTGCCTATTCGATTACCACGCCCGCGATGCACTCACCCAGAGTCACCCTTCAGGTATTCACAGGAGCACCGGCTGCCCGAAGTACTGGACGCTGAGGACCAGAGCAGATTATTAAACGTCTAGACTCTAGAGCTCTCACAAGATCCATTTTCAAAGGTCACTTACATGTATATGGGGAGTCGGATTCTTATACGTATACTTATTCTTGTTTTATTGTTTATTTTTTTATTTGTTTTTGTCAATTGATGGAGAGTACATGTTAGACTACTACTAGTATCATAGAAACACTCTTCAAGACCCCCAACAATTTCCACTTTTTTCTATTGAAAGTTGGGGGAACAAGGCGCGGAAACCCTTGATTTTGAGAATAAGGACCCAGGAAATATCAGTCTCTTAAAAAACGACCCTGCCAAAATATTAGGTATTGTCGCTAACGGAATCTTAAAAAAAAAAAAGAATATATTTTCAATACATAAAAAAAAAAAAAATCTGCCCATAGACTGAAATTAAAGAAAAAAATAACATAGGGATACAGCACTGTGATACTATGCACATAAACACTAATATAAGGAGGGATCATGTATAAAGGTGTTACCCAATTGCATTCCCAGCAGCCCATAACTCAGCCCAGGTCCTCCCGCCTCCATAAAGCCGCTGGGTCGCGGGACCATCGCGGCGCGGTGCACTAAAGACGACACGTTCCTTGCCTCGCGGGAATTGAGTGTGAAACGAGGAATGAATCTCCACACATCCCCAGCAATAAACCAAGGGAATCTTTCAAATTATTAAGGCCCCTCACGCGTCTCCAGGGGAATAAACCAAGAATAATAGAGGCACTTAGTGATATACAAACCTTGGACTAAACTATTGCCTCGTGATAGTAAACAACGCAAGGATGCACAGGTCTCGCAGGGGCCACTAACTCACACCTTTTTCCTCTGCATCAGTTCCAGTGAATTAAAGAGGAACACCGAAGAACATAAAGGAAGAACGAATAGCAGCAATGTTAACCCACACGATCTAGAGCAAAAGTAGAAGACATAGGATAGAAAAGGCAGAATACATATAGGATAATAAAGAAAAAAAAAAGGAATATAAAGACAAGGACGTAAGGTAGGAAAGACGATGATGTGAAATGGTGAAGACGGAGGCGTAGTACTCGTAATATTAAAATGTAAGACGTAGGATAGTAAAGCTTATACGATGAAGTACACTAGAAACAACGGAACTGCTGAGTCATACATTAGTGAGGAGTTATTCAATATCTTACACCCTTGTTCTCCTTAGTGACAAACTCTCTCTCTCTCTCTCTCTCTCTCTCTCTCTCTCTCTCTCTCTCTCTCTCTCTCTCTCTCTCTCTCTCTCTCTCTCTCCACCTGTCCACTTCTCTATAACACAAAGACTTTCAAAAGAGGAATATCAAATTACCTGAAGAACTCTGCATTTTACCATTTCCTCCCTCGCTCCCAGTGGAGTTGTACCCAGCGAGTTTTCCCTCTTGTTTCCAGCAGCAGGACTGTCAACATTTAACACACGTACAAAAAAGAGGTTAAAGCTGCATTCTAACCTTTACTCTGATAAAGCAGCGATCCAAACAAAGGTCATCTGTGACTCTTTTCTGGGACTGGCATCTCAGTTTTTTTTTTTTTTACTGGATATTTGTTGCCCTTGGGCAGTGTCCCTCCTACATTAAAGAAAAAAAAATATTTCAGTTAACACTAAATGGTTCATGGGGCTGCCTGATTAAATTGTATGCCTACTTCAGAATGATAAGGCATTTCTCTGTGACTGGGAATATGAAACGGCAGGGTATCAGTGCTCGCTCTCTCTCTCTCTCTCTCTCTCTCTCTCTCTCTCTCTCTCTCTCTCTCTCTCTCTCTCTCTCTCTCTCTCTGTAATTGTTGACGTTTTCTCCTCTGTTTGAGCTGCAATAAAACAAGAAGATGAAGTCAATGTCTACTCATCTCCTCACTCTTGCCGTGCCTGATTCACTCCCAGCGGCGACTCAGCTCACGTCCCAGTACTGCATCACACCGCCAATCTCTATGCACATTCCCAGGGACACTTTTGCTCCAGATGAACAGCTGCATGCCCACCCCCTCAGCTCCGGCACGAGATTTACAACACACACACACACACACACACACACACACACACACACACACACACACTCGCCTGAAATCATTCCTCTGTCCCACCTTCATATCTCTCCTTAGAAAAGCAATCACTTCTCAATCTTTATCCTTTTCCCGGCGACTTCTACTTTTGTTTGTCTTCCCTCCTACCACTTCAACTTAAAACTCTTTCTCTCACCTCTATTTGCCTTCCTCTCCATGACCTCCACGTGTCTGGTCCCTCCATCCAGCGACTCAAACACACGCGAGATGAGAACCGGAGACTTTTCTTTCCTAGTAACTTAAAATTTATTCTGCTAATTCTCTCTTGTTTTGATGCTGAAAAAAAAGTGCAAGAAAATCCAATGCATCTCTTCTCCTCGCTTACTTTTCTGCCTTAGTCCATTACTTACTATTTAATTCTTGTCCTTCTGCAGGTAACACTGAGAAGACGCACGGAGAGGATTCCAGCACACTGACTAACTGTGCCGAAGGACTCCAGGACACAGTGGGTCATAAACAACTCAGCGGGGATCACGAGGACTCGGCTTGCAGGAGTCACAAAGGAGGAGGAGGAGGAGGAGGAGGAGGAGGAGGAGGAGGAGGAGGAGGAGGAGGAGGAAGAGGTTTTGTGAAGAACAATTAAAATTCATCTTTGTTTTCACCAGTTTTATCTCCACCTCACTATTTAACAGTCTCCTCTCTCTCTCTCTCTCTCTCTCTCTCTCTCTCTCTCTCTCTCTCTCTCTCTCTCTCTCTCTCTCTCTCTAACATCGCCTTTTCAATATTCACTTTCCCGTTCTTTCAGTTTCTGAGGCTCAAGTTTCCGGTCGTCGTCGTCGTCTCTCTCTCTCTCTCTCTCTCTCTCTCTCTCTCTCTCTCTCTCTCTCTCTCTCTCTCTCTCTCTCTCTCTCTCTCTCTCTCTCTCTCTCTCTCTCTCTCTCTCTCTCTCTCTCTGTTCTCCTTTGTTCACAGTTGTCCTTCAGATTTCATTTGCTGCTGTTGTTTGAGTTCCTTTCCCCCTGACGAACCCTGCCTGGTACCCTGACCTTCCATGCTCGTTATATCTTCTTGACTGACTGACTGACTGACTAACTGACTGACTGACTGACTGACTGACTGACTGACTGACTGACTGACTGACTGACTGACTGACTGATGGACTGTTTGAATGACTCATTGCCTAATCGACTGTCTTCCTTCCTTCTTGACTGACTGCTGACTGATTGCCTGCCTGACTGACTGACTGACTGACTGACTGTCTGCCTTCCTCCCTTCCTTTCTCCCTAAATGACTGAGTGAGTTACTGATTAAATGACTGACTGACTTCCATCCTTCCTTTATTCTTGCCTTCCTTCCTTCCTTCCTTCCTTCCTTCCTTCCTTCCTGCCTTCCTTCCTTTCTTCCTTCCTGACTCCCTTACATACTTCCTTTCTTCTTGACTGGCTGACTGAATACATTAGCCTATCAATGAGTCAGTTAGTATGCAGATGAGCACTGTTCATAATGCTCCTACACAAGGGACGCTCCATCATTGCCTTTGCATCGCACAGCCTTTGTTTTTGTAATGTCTGAGGCAGGAACGCCAATACCCGCGCGGCGCCCTTCAGGTCTTGGTTTGCAGGAAATGTTTTGAGCTCACCCATCATAACATCATTATTTCTGAGGCGGGGAAAATAAGGTGCGTGTTTCTCGCTGCCTCTGTGTCGTGGTGGTGGAAGGTTGCTGGTGCCTGACGCCTACACCCCCGGCACGTCCTTGCGCTAATGTCACGGTCTAGTACGTCAATACTGGCTGCTTTCTTTGTGCCACAGTGCTAATTCCTGGCTAGGCGCTTGACATCAACACGATCTAATTTAGCAATGACTTAATTAATCAACGGATCTCACATTTGCTGTAATCAAAACATTTTTTTTTTTTTTCATATGGTCACAACGGAACGCTCTGCCCAAATCCTCTTCATTTGACTCTTTCACTGCGGTACAGAACAATTAATAGCACTAGAAGCAATGTATGGAGCCTTTTTAAGCATCTACAAGAAAGAGGGGCATCACCATGAAAACGTTTTGTAATTTATTGCCAGTACAATGTTTGCAGATGGGTGTAGGATAAGAAAAGATGTCTCAGGGTGGTTAATAATTAAGGAAAGACGTGCCAAATAGCACTGAAAGGGTGAATCAATACCAGTAAAGAAAGGACACTACATTGAAAACACACGGAGGAGGTTCATAAACTATTTACTTTCTCTCACACGCAAGAAAAATTTATCTTGAGGTAAAACACTCGAGAAAAAACTATCTAATGCCACTTGTCGCCAGAAAAAAATTGCAGGAGAGGAGCAAAAAGGGTCGTTTTTATAATCAAGGGTATGCACCTTTACACTTTCTCTCACCCCCTATTCTGTCCACTAATCTAATGCAAGTTAACCAATATTCTCCCTTTTCTGATAAACTTTGGAACTCCATACCTGTTTCTGTATTTCCTCCTTCCTATGGCTTTAACTTTTTCAAGAGGAGGGTTTCAAGACACTTATCATCTAATTCTGGATAATCCATTTGACCTTTCTTTTGGGACAGACACTCTCAATGGGTCTTTTTTTTTTTCGCTGTATTTGATGACCTTGGCAAGTGCCCCTCTCACATAAAAAGAAAAAAAAAAAATCCAGATTCTCAAACAGGAGATCGCGAGGTTCCTTCCAGGAATCTGTGTAAATGACACAGAGTGAAAACAAATTAATTCACTAATTACCATTTGACACCAAAGCAGGATTATATGGTGCTGTATATCAACATGCTTAGAGGTCGAAAGTCACGATTAAGTTTCTGTTAACGTCGCAGATCAAAAAAACTTCTGAGATCCACTGATATGTACTCGTATATACTGACGCGCCGGCCTTTCTTTACCGGGATCAGCTTCAAGTGTTGTCCTCTACCTTTGCACCAACATCTCTCACCACACTATAAATTATTCCACATCACACCACCATTTGTACACTAATATTCCCTCCGCTTCGCCTACACCCTCTTTAATATACTCCTGCCAATCCTCGACAAGTGAAGCAACTGAAGCATTTAATTAACTTTCCTTCGGTTGTGGTTCCTGAGACTCTCACGATTACCTGAGCTGGTGT
>NC_087155.1:8521691-8559191 GCF_035594125.1 Scylla paramamosain
AAAGGAAATAAAGAGGAAAAGAAATAAAGAAGGAAAGAACAAAAAAAAAGGAAAACGAATATAAGACAGAAAGAAAGAAAGAAAGAAAGAAAGAAACAGGCAGACAAGCAAATAGGCAGCCAGAAAGAAAGAAAGAAAGAAAGAAAGAACAAACGAACGAAAAAGAAGAAAAAAGAAAAGAAAGAGACACGAATCACTCCATCATTCAGTACCTCCAATCAACGCACTGAGACTCACGAAACAAACAAAAAAACTAGGTAGACTCACAAAAAGTAGAGCAACATATACCAAGAAAATGAGTGAAAAACAATAAAGAAAAGAAAAAAACCCACCTTAACCTGTTTTCCTATGAGAATGAGAACAGGTGTGAGTGTGACGCAGGTGTGACGGAGAATGAGACAGGTGCGAGAAGAGGCAGATGTGGAAGTGAGGCAGGTGCAGAGTGAGGCAGGTGTGGGAATTAAGGTGAGGAGATGAGACAGATGTGGGAGTGAGGGAAGTGTGGGAGTGAGGGAGGCAAGGGAGTGAAGCAGGTGTGAAGGATGAGGCAAGGAAGGGGGGGAATGAGGTAGGTGTGAGTGGAGGTGAGGGAAATGTGTGAATGAAGTAAGTATGAGATTAGGTTTCCTTTACTGTCTCTCTCTCTCTCTCTCTCTCTCTCTCTCTCTCTCTCTCTCTCTCTCTCTCTCTCTCTCTCTCTCTCTCTCTCTCTCTCTCCTCTCTCTCTCTCTCTCTCTCTCTCTCTCTCTCTCTCTCTCTCTCTCTCTCCCTTTCCCTTATGGCCTTACTCTTCCACTTCCCCGCCACAAAAGTATTTCGAAATCCTCTTAGAAGCAAGTGTTGAGTGCACAAAGTCCACGCAAAGTCGCCCACATTGAGTGCAGCTGCTTAGCTTAACACACACACACACACACACACACACATACACACACACACACACACACACACACACACACACACACACACACACACACACACACACACACAAACACACACACACACACACACAAACACACAAAGCTTCCTCAATTACTTCAAGGTTTCAAGAAAGTTAATTCATGTAACAATGCAATTTCTGCTTCATATGGCAGTAATGATGTAGTGTTTGAATTATTATTGTCTTTTATTATAATGACACGTATAGGGGAGCTCTCTCTCTCTCTCTCTCTTCTCTCTCTCTCTCTCTCTCTCTCTCTCTCTCTCTCTCTCTCTCTCTCTCTCTCTCTCTCTCTCTCTCTCTCTCTCTCTAAGCTCCCGTACACTGTGATAAATTCCCGATGGAGTGACACTAGCTGGCCACGCGGGTCACCTGGCTAAGCACGGACAGGACTGTGATAGGGGACTTCTATGTAAAGGCTTCCATCAGGTGTGTCACGGGTCGCCTGGGCTGCTGGGCTGAGACGAGTCCGTGATCACCTTGAATTTCCTTCGTCGTGGAAGCTTTTCGTCAAATTATTAGGACACACAATTGATGTAGTCAATAAACTTCGTATCCAAAGTATAGGATATAACCATTACTGTTGTATTCTCTGAAATCAAGCCAGATCGCTCACACCTTGCAATACAGCAAATATATATATATATATATATATATATATATATATATATATATATATATATATATATATATATATATATATATATATATATATATATATATATATATATATATATATATATATATATATATATATATATATATATATATATATATATATATATATATATATACGAGTATATATATATATATATATCAGAACGAATCTCGCCTATCTCTAAAATGGTTCAACTTGCGTCAAAGTCTTAGAAACATACTAATTTTTAACGTCAGTGTACTTTTTTTTTTTTTTTTGTCGAAAAGCCAAAAAACAACTTGGTCACCTAAGATTCAGATCAGAAGACGTTCTTATGGTGAGATGGGCTTGTTTCTGCCGCCAACCGCTACGCTCGAGTTGGCGGCGAGGAGGCAAGGCTCAGGAGCTGCCTTCAAAAACGTGGTTAGTTGGATGCAATATCCACCTTCAGTGCACCAGGGGCAGTGAGGGGCAGGGGACAGACGCAGGCGTCGCAGTGAGTGTGGCAGCGCGTTTTGTGTGCTGATACTTCTTGCACCAACGTCGGAAAGTCAAGGTAATTAGGGGCTCTTTTCAGCGGCACAGCGCACGGCAACACGCAGTGACAGAGAGCTTGACAGGCAACTCCTCCATTATCACCTATTCCAGGAGAGAGAAAGAGAGAGGGAGGAGGAAAGGAAAGGAAAATGCTTCTTGGCGGGAATGAGTCTTAAGTACATGCTTGTGTCCTGGTGACGATTACTTGGGAAGAATTTACACCTTCAAACACCACGCCGAACACCTCCTTGTGCTCCTTCCACTCATAGCACGGCGAGATAAGGACGCTCCGTGTGGCATTCGCTGGGCTGAACCACGTCTGAGTGAGGTGCTCTGGTTTGCGTACGAAACAGAATCGACCCTCTCTAAATACGCACTAACCCACCTAAGTTATTGCCTCGGAAACGGCAATGACGTGTTCCTAAATAGCCGTTCCGTGACTCCGAGTGGGATTTGAAGCCTCCCGCTGACTTATTGAGTCACAACCCCGGGGAGACGTGCGATGCGGGCCAGGTGAATTATGCGCCGCAGGTGTGTGTTTACCTGTGATGAGGAGAGGGTGCGGGGAGAGAGGGAAGCCAGACACGAGAGGAAAGGAGGAGGAAAGGATAACTGCATGTACGGAGGGAGAGAAGGCATGGGAAAAAACAGTAAGAAAGCAATGAGGGTGGGGAGAAACACAAGGAAGGAGAGGATAACTGTATGTATGGAAGGAGAGAAACAAGATAAAATAGAAGGGAATGATAAAAAAGAAAGGAGTAAGGAAGCAATGAAAGGAGTGAAGCACGAGGAAAAAGAAGATAACTGTATGTATGGAAGGAGAGAAGGAAGATAAAACAGAAAGAGAAGAATAGAAAGAAAGGATAGAAAAGAAAGGAGTAAGGAAGCAATGAGGGAGGGAAGAAGCACCAGGAAGGAGAGAATAATTGTAAGTATGGAGGGAGAGAAAGGATAGAAAAGGAGGAAGGAAGGGAAATACGAGGAGGGAGTGGATAACAGCGCATATGTAAGAGAGAAAGGGTGGAAATGGAGTAAGAAGCAATGTAGAAAGGGGAAGTAAGAAAAGGGAGACGATAGCTGCGCATGTGGAGGACAGACTGAAGGGGGTACAAAAGAAATTAATAAGAACGGAAAGGAAAGCAGAAGGAACAATGGAAGGTTTAAAATAGAGCGGATACGAAAGAAGTAAAGACGAAAGATGAAAGAAAAGGTAACGATGGAATATGAAAAAAAAAAAAAGAAATCAATAAGGACGGAAGATAAGACACAAAAGATCAATGAAAAATGGAGAACGATGGAGTGGAATACAAAGGAGTAACAAGGAAAATCAAGGCAGTAGATGATGAAAAAATAGAAAAAAAAAAAAGAGGGGAGAAAGAAGGACGATACGGAAAAGAGCACAGGAAGATGGAAAGAGCAAGAATGAATAAAGAAGAAGTACAAATGAGGGACGAAAGCCAAAAGGAACCAACTGAACATGGAAGAAGGAAACCGGGAGGAAGAAAGGAGCAAGTAAGAAGGAAAGATAAAGTAGAAGCAAGCAATGGAAGAAGGAAAAAGCAATCAGGCAAGTGATCGCGGAAGCCAAGGAATGTACCACCTCCTGTAAACCTTCCCCACCACCTCTTCTTGACTTCCCCACCACATCCCTTAACCCACCACCAAGACTTCCCTTCTCCTCCAGCCCCTCCCCTCAGCCCCATACGAAAGATCAAGTGAAACAAATACAGACATGAAAAGACATACACTAGATACAACAAAGTGATACAGCACCATATTCTGAAACACTTCTGGCCTTAACTACACTACTTCCAAATGGTTTCTAGTTAAAGTGATACAGGTTTTTAATGGTGTGTTTTTTTTTTTTTACCGTTCTAGTGAGAGATTCATAAGATACGCACATTATTAACAGGAGAAACACTCTTGAGAACCCGGCTAGTCATCTCTGGAGCCTTTGAAAATAGTCGTGGTAAGAGGGCAAGGTGTTTCAGAATACGGCCCAAAGTCTGATGGAAAGCAAATGACACCTTCGTGTGTGTGTGTGTGTGTGTGTGTGTGTGTCGGGTGAGGGTGTGTGTTTCGTGTTTGGAATGATTAATTAACAACTCCCACTCTCGTTACCGCCACCATAACATCCCGACAGCTGGTGGAGAATTCTTAAATACTAGCTTGTGTTTCCTCACGTCAGCCACCACTACCACCACCATTACCACCACTGAAAATAACACCAATAACACACACACACACACAAAACAAAAAAACAATAACACCACCAAATGATAAAAGCAGGATATAAAAAAATAACGCATCAACACCACCATTACACTCACAGCCACACCCAGAACACCACACGTAGACACATCACAGTAACATCACCACAACCATCACCAGTAAGACAACCATCACAAGCACCACACAACAACACCACAATAACACCATCACACAACCACCAACACCACAGAACACCATCGCAGTACATCAACACCACTATACCACCAACACCACCACTACCACACACACAGGCTACTATCACAACACCAAAATATTTAACGCATCACACAACACTACCGGTCCACCTCACCACCATAACACCACAACACCACCACGCCCCTAACCACCACCACCGACGGGATGCAGCACAGCACAGCACGGGAGGCGAGCGTCAATAATCAATAAATCCCAGTGTAGGAAAGGCGATTTTTTTCTTTTTTTTTTAGGGAAATGTAAACAAATGAGAGAGAGATGAGAGAGAGAGAGAGAGAGAGAGAGAGAGAGAGAGAGAGAGAGAGAGAGAGAGAGAGAGAGAGAGAGAGAGAGA
Source organism: Scylla paramamosain (assembly GCF_035594125.1). Classification (NCBI taxonomy): domain Eukaryota; kingdom Metazoa; phylum Arthropoda; class Malacostraca; order Decapoda; family Portunidae; genus Scylla; species Scylla paramamosain. Next base: position 8,526,621 of record NC_087155.1, read on the forward strand.
GAGAGAGAGAGAGAGTAGGAACGGTTATTTTTTAATTAGAGAAATTAAAAAGCATTGAAAGAAAAAAGGTTCTGTTGGAAAATAAAAAAAACAGATATGTGGGAATAATCTAAAAAAAATGAGAGAGAGAGAGGAGAGAGAGAGAGAGAGAGAGAGAGAGAGAGAGAGAGAGAGAGAGAGAGAGAAGAGAGAGAGAGAGAGAGAGAGCAGAGAGTATAGTTGTTGCCTTTGTTGTCGTTGTCTCACTCGCTGCCTCATGACGTAATTAATGCCCGACAGAGTGAAGGTGAACAATGAGCTTTTTCTCCCGTCAGTGTCTCATTAATCTTGGTGGAGGCTGATGCTGGTGCTGCTGCCGCCCGATTTCCTTCTCTCTCTCTCTCTCTCTCTCTCTCTCTCTCTCTCTCTCTCTCTCTCTCTCTCTCTCTCTCTCTCTCTCTCTCTCTCTCGGCCGTCAAGCTCAATAACCATTACAGACGGTTCGTTAAGCGATGTATGTAATTAGCTACATTTTTTATTACTGCATTATGATGATGTTTATGATGGATGGGTGGATGGTGTGTGTGTGTGTGTGTGTGTGTGTGTGTGTGTGTGTGTGTGTGTGTGTGTGTGTGTATGTGTGTGTGTGTGTGTGTGTGTGTGTGTGTGTGTGTGTGTGTGTGTGTGTGTGTGTGTGTGTGTGTGTCCGCTTAAAACAATATAGGCACCACTGCAAAACACACACACACACACACACACACACACACACACACACACACACACAGACACTTCCTTGGTTGTCTGACTTTCAAGGTTTAACAAAAACATTTAAAGTTGGAGAGGCATGAAAGGAGCAGTCGCATGTCCACCAAACCCTTTTTATATTATTATTATTATTATTATTATTATTATTATTATTATTAATACTATTCCTCACGAGATATTACAGCAAATTGATTTCAAACGTGACTTGCTGTGATAAAAAAAAAATATTCAGGAACCCCATGTGCGTGTGTGTGTGTGTGTGTGTGTGTGTGTGTGTGTGTGTGTGTGTGTGTGTGTGTGTGTGTGTGTGTGTGTGTGTGTGTGTGTGTGTGTGTGTGTGTGAATGCACTACACACACGGGGCGCTAACTGACCATCTCCCTTTAGTATTCAGTATATATATATATTTTTTTCAGTATATTTTCCTTCAATATGTTTATGATAGCAATTACGGGACGAAATGAACGGCATGCAATAGAGAGAGAGAGAGAGAGAGAGAGAGAGAGAGAGAGAGAGAGAGAGAGAGAGAGAGAGAGAGAGAGAGAGAGAGAGAGAGAGAGAGAGAGAGAGAGAGAGAGAGATTCACGTACTACACACACACACACACACACACACACACACACACACACAGGAAACCAAGCCAGACAGTCTAAGAGAGCCAGACATGCAGACAGACAAATAAATATGAGAGAGAGAGAGAGAGAGAGAGAGAGAGAGAGAGAGAGAGAGAGAGAGAGAGAGAGAGAGAGAGAGAGAGAGAGAGAGAGAGATGAATTAATCAATACATATTGGGACCTGATAAACAAACAGGGCCGGAGGGTCTGCGACCTTACTCAGCTGAACTGGTGGATGAGGAGGTTGAGGATGAGATGGAAGAGGAAGAGGAAGAGGAAGTAGAAGAAGAAGAAGAAGAAGAAGAGGAGGAAGAGGAGGAGGAGGAGATGAACGACAACAACCAAAGCGACAACGAAAAAAAAAAGAATAAAGAAAGGGATGAGAAATAAAGAGAAAAGCACAGATAAGTCACGCGAATGAAACAGAAATATAACGCATGAAGAAAGGAAGGAAAATACGAAACTAGTTGAAGTGAAGACGTAAAACGACAAAAAAAAAAAAAAAAAAAATATTGCAAAAAAAAAAAGGAACACTCCAATATATCGAATCACGTTACGAAAACAAGGAAGCAATAACAGAAAGAAAAAAAAAGAGCAGCAACACGTGGAAAGCAACAGCGAAACTAAACACACGTACATACCACGGGAAGGAAGTTAATAATCGAGAAGGAAGAGAAAGAAAACGGAGGGAAGAGAGAAATGAGGTCATGAGAAGGAGGAGGGGGAGGAGGAGGAGGAGGAAGACAGTAACACGAAGAATCCTTTGCCGCGCGATGGGATAACAAGAGTGTAAGTGTAGCGTGTCAAGAGAGGCCGCCGCCCCTCTTCAGACAGGTGAGCGCTCAGGTGAAGAGTAGCACGAAGATTACTCAAGAGGAGGAGAAAGAGAGGGAGAGAGAGAGAGAGAGAGAGAAAAAAAAAAAAAGACACGAAGGGGGAATAGAAAGGGAAAGAAAAAAAAAGAGTGTAACCACTGTTCTTTGCCGCAATAACACGGCCAGAGTGGAGAAAACCTTAGAAAAAGTATAAATGAGGAGGACGAGAAAAGAGGAGAAGAAGGAGAAGAAAAGACGAAGAAATTTGATACAGTTACTCAGCGCGCAAGAGGAGGAGGAAATCAGCATAATGAGGAAGATAGTAAAGAAAATATTCAAGGTAAGAGCAGGAGGAGGAAGAGGAGGAGAAGGAAGAAAGGAAGAAGTATAGACGAAGCAAAAGACTGATGCGAATGGAGGGAAAAAATCTTATGACCGAATAACATTACGAAAATATGAAAGTGAACCAGGAAGAGGAAAGAGTATTAAAAGGAGGGAAATAAGAAAAAGACGAGAAACAAGAAGAGAAGGAGGAGGAAGAGGAGGAGAGGGGGAAAACTGAGCAGAGAAGGAGGGAGAGGAGGAGGATGTGAAAAATAAGGTCGTATGCTGGGTGAGGAGAATGAGATGCGACGCAAGACAAGGTGAAATAAAATGATGAGGAGGAGCAAGAGGAAACACTGTAAAGTAAGCAACTAAGGTAATGAAAGAGGAGAAGAAAGAGGAGGAAAAATGAGGAAAGAGGACGCAGCGACACGGGGAGAGATTTAGGCCTCCGAGCCTAGGCCAGGCCAGGCCGGTCCACGCCCCACGAGGCAAAGGCGTGCCACGAGAAAGGCCAGTCAAGCATGGGCCGCCCTCCCACCTGCCCTCGCACTCACTGGGGTCCTGCGGGAAGGAGGAAGCGAGGGAGGTGAAGGGGGGGCTGACCCACTGCCTCATGGGGTCAAGTTATCGTTCAGCTGAGGGAGGAGGTGGAGGAGGAGGCAGAGGAGGGAGGGGGGAGGCTCTAGTCAGCTGTTCGAGGCTCACCCTATGTACACACGCCTTCCCCTCACTCTGCTCGCTGCCCCACGCCCACACCCACCCACCTGTTCCATGTAGAGGTCTCCTGCATCTCCTGTCAGTGGTAATCCTCACAGGGCCGTCCTTAAGGGCGTCAGAACACCACAGAAAAACGCTCGACACCACCCATCCCACCGATCACACGGGCAGACTGACTGCTCCCCGCCAGCGACACGCTCCCGCCATCTGGTGCACGCCGGGCGAGGCGCCGCCCCAACCTACGGCGTGTTACGCCGCTCACTGAGACACTAATGTCCTTAGCACTGACACACTCGTCGTCCGGGACACACGAGTGCCTTGTTTCCAAGGCACTTAGCAAACATAATGTAAGTGTGAGCCTCTTGGTGATCAATACGTTCCACGTTTCAGCGTTCGCTCTCTTCCTGCCGTGCTCAGCTGAGCTCACCACAGAAAACGGTTGTGACCACAGTGAAAGAGAACGAAAACCTGTTTTTTTTTATAGTATACTGCAGTATTTTTTGACATTTAAAACCAATGAGTTATTTCGTTTTATTCATTCATTTGCTTTGAGTGACTTATCGTAGAAAACTTGCAGTCCATATAAACCTGACACTGGCTGCCTATTGGAAGCAAGTGGCTTGCAGGGATGTTGTTAACTTCAATACACTGAATCTCAATGGAGCTATAGCGTGACAGGTGATTCCTAGCAGCACACCTATCTATACAAGATGTTATTATGGTAATATCATGGCACAAGTGGAATGCGTTGAGAGTACAGTACATATCATGCTACACCGTTCCTGATTGTTCTAATTCCTGATGAACTACATTTAAACTTAACTATAATATGACATGATTGTTATAACTTACTAAAACCTTTGAACTTTTCTTCTTCTTCTTCTTCTTCTTCTTCTTCTTCTTCTTCAACATAACATGATACTGTGAGCAGTGCAACTAAGTCTTCGTGCAAATAACACATGCACACCCTCTCTTTCAAGACATACCGCACGAAAGACACAAGTTGAAAGAAAGGTAACAGGAGGCGTGAATACACATCAACCGCTGGAAAAAGTTTTACCATGGCACTCTTTGAATCAATGGAAGAATAATACAATATCAAGAGGAAATAGATATTTTCTACTAAATTATATTCGTAACAATGATTAATGCCTCTTACCTTAGCGCAGCTTAAAAAGTTACTTTCCTAACTAAAGAGAATGTCAAATTACTTTTTTATTTTATTTTAAGAGGGAAATTTATGTCTTTGTGTCTTCGCTAAGGCAGCAGTGGTTTACAGGGTGACGTCCTGTTGTGGGGAAGGAAGCGTGAAACGTTAACTTTCACTATCAATAAGGATGCAAACACATTTTTTTTAAATATACATCAAAGCCTACGTAATTATCAATAGTTGTTGTCACTCCGCCAGAGGCTGACTCAGTCCAGTGATGAGAGACAGCACTTGGTCAGGGCGCGGCTGGATCCGTGTTTTTAAAAAGGACAGTTTTCAAAGGCTGTAGGTGTCATCAGTCGGGTTCTTAAATGTTTCTTCCTACCAACAGTACATAATTCTTGTTAATCACTACAATTGTGAAAACACCTTTGCAATTTCCATTAATTTCCACAGTAGACTACTGAAGTTACAGAGATACGACACTGATAAGCTTAAGAATATAACTCTTGTAATATAAGGGACACGTATGCCATCATTAGGATGTTACGATAGCAAGCTGCGATGCGGCATGCAATTGATGAATGCCCCAGTTTCTGAAGTAAAAGTGAAAATTAGGGAATTCGTACAGCTGTTAAATTGGTTGTGTTACTCGTATCGTGTTATTTAAATGTAGTATTGTGAGTTCTGTGGGGTGCCAGACAAACTGTTGACGGTGACGAAAGTTACGATGAACTTCCGTTAATTAGTATTCGCTCATCCCTGACTTTCCCAATACCGGGATGTGTAAGGCACGTGATGAGCACCCGCCAGGCTCATTATCGATAATCCACAACACCTCATCCACTCCACTTGATCCATAACACATAATCCACAACACTTGAACCACCACACCTGATCCACACTACCTGATCCACACCACCAAATCTACAATATCCGATCCACACCATATGATCCACATCATCTGTTCCACACCACTTGAACCAAATTATCTGATTCATACCAGATAATCCACAGAAATTACTAAGCACCATTGATCTAAGTACCTAATCCACACTACAGTCAGTACAGAGACAAAATGATAGGAAAGCAATCTGGTCCACCAAGAGAAAACCACACCACACTCACTAACCCCTGCCCAGCAATCTGTTTTCCTATTAGACAACTACAGTTTAAGGGTGACATCTGATTTCTTTCTATGAGTAACTATGCGATGCCTCTAAAGGAGCAAATTTATTTATAGACTACCTGAACATTGCAGAAACAGCCTCACATTCTCCTTTTCCGGTGAGGACCACAAAATCCCCACGCCAGGCTGTCCATTAGGTGCTGGATGCTCGCTCGACATTTCTTGGAGCCTCTTCCAACTTTTTCTACATTAATTTCTGCAATATTCGCGGCTTTATATAATTTTCATCACTTCATCTCCTCTTAGCCTGACATTTTATTTCTCACCGATATCCATGAGTCTGAGACAAAAGACAGCAACCACTCCCCTGTTTCTTCCTACTGTTTCTATCCTCATTTCTAAGTCAAAGCTGGCTGTTGTGTTCATATTATTAACGGTCTGACCTACTCTATTGACCACGCTCTTGAATTTTCTGAATTATCCACCATCTGGTTGAGATGGTGTTACTTTGTTAGTAATTTTATCTGTGTTGTATATTTCTCGTCTAATTGCTCCGAATGTGTAAAATTCTTTGACTACTCGACTTCCAATGTGGAGCACATTCTCATCCATTTCCCCCCCTTGGTGAAATCTCCATACTTGAAAAGTCCAACGTTCACCACCATCATCTTTCACTGTCAAGCTGGTGGATAAGCCTTCAACTATTCTATACTAAATCACAGAGCAATTACTGCAGCGCCCTAATCGCAATCCTGGCCACCTTGAAGACACGCTGAATATTCTCGAACTTTTCCCAACTTTCAACTCTTCTGCTTACTCTGTAAAAGTGTTCTCTCCTTTGGACTCCTCTGATCACACCCTTACTTCCGCATCCTGTCCCATCACTCCAAGGCTGCCTCCAGATCTACAAAAGCAGAGGTGCTTCTGTGTGTGTGTATGTGTGTGTGTGTGTGTGTGTGTGTGTGTGTGTGTGTGTGTGTGTGTGTGTGTGTGTGTGTGAGTGTGTGTGTGTGGGTGTGTGTGACCATCAGGTGTGTGTACTGTGGCTGTGAGGTGGTAATGAAATGGGTGTGAGGTGGGTATGAGACCAGCTGGCTGTGAGGTGGCTGTGAAAGTGCTGTGAGGAGTTAGGGCGATTTAAAATGACATTAAACCGTAAAGATATTTTGGGAGTGAAAGGTGTGAGGTAGCTATGAGAGGCTGTGAGGAGCAGTGAGGGTCTGTGAGGGGTGTGGTGAAAGAAACTAATTTCTGTTGTGCAAACAAAATTTCAATCTCCGTGCAAGTTTTCTCAGTGATGAATGTAATGAGGCTGCAAGACGCACCGTAACTCATGCTTATGCCGAAGAAAATATAAATAACGGCAATAACTTGAAGCAGCTGCAGGCCGGGTGAGAGTGGGGGCGCCTTCCATCCCAGATTATAATCGTACACATAACGCTTTATTAAGAAAAGAAAGGATAATTACAACCAAGGGCTTTTAACATAAACATATCCTTATTAAACGGACTAATACTTAAAGTTAAGCATATCTTAATAACAACAATAAAGTAATCTAACCTACTAAACTTAATAATAAAAATACCTTATAAAACACATCCAAAATAGGAGGTAAATAGGAAATAGGTGAAGCATTTCGGAGCGAGACAAAACAATGCCCCGCTCCCTGCGACAAGGACGACAGACCCGCCACCTCCCCACCCTGGAGATGGCCACCCGGCCAACGCTAAAAATAGATCAGGCCCATGTGGCGTGACGAGACTCATAACTGGAAAGTAACGTAAGAACATGATAACTATGGAGAGTGCAAAAAGGACACTTGAGTTAAACGAGGCTGCTCCTGAGCACTTAAAACTTACCATCTGCCATCATCAATCATAATTCTATCCAAGCTCGAGTGTGGCGGTGACTCAACACTACTTACATTGTCTGGACACTTTTCTCATTTTTTCTCATGGGAATGAACCTCTGTGCCACACAGTGCCCATCGACAATGACAGTGTCACGCGGCTTGTCATTCCAGCGGCGCTAGTTGAGACTTCTCTGCAGCTTGTTTATAACTTGCCTCTGTCTGGTTGTATCCAGGTGATTGACTGCCGCTGGTTTTGATAGAATGTTGACCAGTTGATGATGATGCTTGTCACTGCTGGATCAGATGAGGAGCTTGGTGTGATAGCAGCGTGGAGGACCGGTAGTGAGCTTGGCATTTCTGGTAGCTTGGAGGTCGTGGGTAGTAAGATGATTTAGTTGATGTGTGCGAGTAAAAGACACGTATGATAAGAGTTCTTCTTGATTTAATAATAGGTAGAATGTACACACTTGATTCGAGACAAGACAGATGATGATAGAGTGACGATTGATTGTTCTTTCTCTCTCTGAAGCGATATGAACTTTTGCATGTGATGATGACTGAGCAGCGTCTCTCAAGACTGTGACTGAACGACCGTGACTGACTGCTCGTGACTGACTCTCGGACGGAGACTGACTGAGTGAGCTAGCTATCATGCGGCTATATTTATCTGAACTAAGTGGATCACGTTTTAGATTTTTGGGTGAGGAAATGAGCAATGAAATGCCGGAAAATGAGATGAAGGAGCCAATAGGAAATGTCGTTATTTTAGCCAATGACCAGGGAGGAACTCAGAAGCGAACGCAGGTGTTTTCCCTAAGGACTGGAAGTGGGTGTGAAATTCCATTGAAAGGTAAAGGAGGAGGAGAAAAAGTAAAAAATATAATAGACTGGCTGGCCATGGGCACACGTGGGATGAACACACGCATGTGGGATGGATAAATGAAATGATGAATATACATGTGAATAATAATAATAATTGTTAAGACTGATACATGGTCACTCGGGCTCTGACGAAATTCTTGGATGCTGCACACATGCGTTACAAATGCCACTCAGTGCAGATTGACATAAGCAATCACAATGCTTAATGTCTCACCTTTGCGCCCCGTCGTGGGGAATCACCTTGTCGCGGTGGCTTGAAGTGTGGTCGGCGGTGCCACCTTCTTTGATGGCTCGCCTGTCACTGGAGGGTTCGGTGTCCGTTGGCTCCGTGGACCAAGCGCTCCCCCCTTGGCGCCATATGACTGCGATGTAGCAGCGCATTCCCCCCCCCCTTTTTTTCAATCAATCAATCTTACTTTTTGGGAGACAAATGGTAACACGCGCACCATGAGCACTGCCCAGACAGGGAGGCCAAGAGGGAGACGCAGACAGGGAGGTATGAACAATCGTCATAACCCTCAGTAATAGATATGGGAATAGCTACTAGCGAACTATCGAAGTGCATATACATGCGTGTTTGTGTGGAATGAGTGGACGAGTGTGCGTATGTGGGATACACATGTGCGCGATACAAGTGTGTGTGTGTGTGTGTGTGTGTGTGTGTGTGTGTGAAATGGTGAAGAGTTGTTGGTCTATCAGGCCTCACAAACGCTTTATGATGTGCATTTTCTTCTCATTTGCATTGTCTGTGTAACGGCTATTTATTTTACTTATTTATTCATTTATTTATGTCATTATTTTTTTTCTCCCATTTCGTGACCTGAATGTTTCACTGAGAGGCCATAACGAGGCACGGCCAGGGAATATTTTGCTGGCGTGTAGCCAGTGGGCGATCTGTTTTTCAACCGGTTGGATCCGGGCACTCGCCCCCTCTCGATATATATATATATATATATATATATATATATATATATATATATATATATATATATATATATATATATATATATATATATATATATATATATATATATATATATATATATATTGCTATTACTGCTACAACAACAACAAAACAACAACAGCAACAACAACAACAATAACTACTACTACTACTACTACTACTACTACTACTACTACTACTACTTCTGCTGCTGCTTCTGCTGCTGCTGCTGCTGCTGCTACTACTACTACTACTACTACTACTACTACTACTACTATTACTACTACTGCTACTACTACTACTACTACTACTACTACTACTACTACTACTACTAATAATAATAATAATAATAATAATAATAATAATAATACACTCATTTCTCGAACGCTGGAGACACAGGCTCTTGCTCCGAGGTCAGTGGTTCTGAACTCGTTTCAGGCCATTACCACCAAACTAATAAATTCTTAGAAATGTGGACCATTTCAGTTTTGGGTAAGGATAAAGTCAATAATACAGCATCATATGTCATAAGCTGCACAAATCTACGCAATGCAGCACACAGCATAACACGTGACCTGATATATTTCACTCTGTTCACGCTTCCTCCCTGTTTCATTTTAGATTAATAGATTTTACAGCAAAAAACAAAATCATAATCAAATTACACTTTCATCTCTGTAAAGGAGTATTGGACGAATAATGCAACTAATCAACTAGGCAGTTCGGTGGCCAGTGAGTGCTGGCCACAGGCCCAGTCCACACCATTGGTTTGCGCGGCACCTGACACATCAACCGGATGACTCGTCACCTTGTCGCGTACTGTACGTGTATGTACTCAGGTTTTGTTCACATGTAGCGGCGTGAATCTTGAACATTCATTATAGGTTAAACTTAGAAATGACTCGAAGTATTACTTAACAGATACAACTTTTAGATTAATTGCCAATAGATTTCTTAAATAGAAATGTAATAAAATCAATAACTGATTATATATATTTTGATTAAATAGTTCACACTGAATGTTTTATTTCAAATTCAACAGCAAATACAGTGGACGTCCCTTGGACCACCCTAAAAGGTCACCATGGACCACCAGTAGAGGACCAGCATCTTGGTGGAGCACGTCAAGGGATCGACGCTCTGGCCTGCTGTTGGCTGGCCGTGTTCAGTGTAGAGCTTTAACTTTGCAGTGCTTCATTGTTTCTTTACTAACACATAGATTATTTGTTTTGAGTACATGAAGCCATCCTTCACCATCTGTATCAAGCGTCTTATCACTTGGACACAAAAGCAAGTCAGTAACACATGAAGAGAAGACACTAAGCGAGAAATATATACCTAGGCTTCTAACTTTTGCGCGGGCGATAGGATATTATAGTCATTTCACGGTACTTCAGGGCACCTGGACTGCAAACATTCAACCATTCACCTGAAACACGGGAAGGGGAGTGGCCTCGCCAACGTTAATGCCTAGTGGGACCATAAACTCCTGCCGGCCAGGCCTCTGGCTTGCACTGGGATGATACGATTGCAGGCCAAGCACGCCTTGCATTGTTGTCATGGCGTTTTATTCATTAATTGTAATACTTCATTAGCAATCTTTATTTTACGTGCTTCCTGCTGCACTGCGGCTTTCTTTATAGCTTATCGGTCACTTTGAAAATAAGAAAATAACCTGCAAGAACTAGTTGGCCATTTGACCAGCGTGAGGGATTCCTGGATTATCACTAACACGTGCAAGGGCAGACCATTGTCTAGGAGAGCCAGGTGTCCGGGAGTGTTTACTGAGTCACTAAAATAATGTCAAACCCTCCGCTACAGTCCTAGACGCTGCCACGCAATGGGAATGGAATCCAGGGCCAGCCAAGCTCAAGCATGAGGGAGGGGCTCGTGTCTCTAGCATTCGAGAACTGAATATACTATACTAATTCATTACTGCTAATACTATACTAATTCATTATCGTCATTATTCATTGTCATTGCTATGATTTACTGTATTTCAATTTCCATAACTTTTTTTTCTATTTGTGTTCTTGATAAGTTTGTATTGAGATTTCTCGGTCGCAAAAATCTTTCCTTTTTTTTTTTTTTTTAAGGCGATGTATATTAATTATTATCCTTGAGTATCTGGCCACTTCCCTTTTTCCTTTCCGAGGGAGGCTAAGAGGGGCACTGTTCATTCACTGGTCATGTTAAAGTTCCAGTATCACGAGTTTGTGGCTCCCAGAAGGGATTCACAAGCATAATAATGACAATAGGAATACTCACGTAAGGAAAACAAAAGTCATAGGCATTCACCCTATCAACTACAATGTATTTTTTTTTACCAGTATACAAAACACAGTACAAACAAGACTCTCTTGACAACCAAAAGTAATGTACGTACACGGTCTCTGGTCTCCACAACCCTACCACCTCTGCCGTCGTCGCCACCACGGACGCACGACGGAGAGCGGCGCTCCCGACAAACACTCATTAGATACCATAATACTAATACATTTGTTATGATTTGCCGAACAACAACACTTCACCCTCTGCTCTCCACACTCCACACTGCAAAACTTCACAATCGAGATCGAAGTTGAATTACGAGAAAGTAACCTAGAAATACTGCCACAAGAGGCCACTGTGTTGACTAGCACGTGAACGAAACCAGACTACCGCGTTGCACTGCTTCAGGTGAACGGAAGGTCATCAGCCGTCTCCTACACTCAAGATCAGGAGGAAGTAAACACTCCCTCATTACACCAGACACGACACAAGACCACGTCGTGGATTCTTAGGCCCACATTTAGTCAATCATTGGAAATCATTGAATTACTAAAACAAAATACGTAAAGCAATCAATCTCAACACCTGCAATCTCGTCATATTAGATTGGCGGCATCTACCACAGCACCACCGGCGCCTCACGGTGGCTCGCAGCTGGCCGGGTAAGGCTGTCAAGAGTAAATGCTTCTAACCTGTGTGAATGTGTGAATTAAGTCCTCTGCAGCAGGACTGTTACTGACTCACGCACGTCCTTCAATGAAGAATTGTTGATGAACTGTGGTCTCATTATCATCTTACCTGAAATTAAAATAGGTCCAAGGTTTGAAGGGGAAAAAAAAAAAAAACAGAGGTAAAGAGAAACCTAAACACAAAACATTTCGCATCCTGAAGTAGCGTGATATTTCTCCAATAATGTAAAATTTACAACACCAGGGAGCGAGATTAGTAATAAAATAATAATAATAATAATAATGAAAATAGTAATAAAATAATAATAATAATAATAATAATAATAAATAATAATAATAATAATAATAATAATAATAATGAAAATACAAAGAAAAAGCAAATAATTATAACCAGGAGAAGAATGATAAATTTTTTTTTTTCGTGGCTTTATTATTCTTTATTTTCTTTGTTAATTCCTTTCTTTCTCCGATTCCAACTGCCTATTGCTGGTAAGGGTCATGAATATTACTTTTAATTACCGTAAGTATAATATAATATATATATATATATATATATATATATATATATATATATATATATATATATATATATATATATATATATATATATATATATATATATATATATATATATATATATATATATATATATATATATATATATATTAACTATTATGCTAAAGTACCGGATGCACTAATCTTTAAAGAGAAATACCACACTATCCAAAAATGTTGAATTTTGTTTTGTGTTTAATATTTCTTCCCATCTTTACAGAAGGAGCAAGCGTTTCCCTGTAAATGTGACTGAGGGGAATGAAGGTCGAGAACTAAGAGACCTTCCTCCGGGAATTTTGTACTTTTCATGGAGGAAGAGAAAATGATGACAATCTGAGCCTTACTTAAGTACTCATCAAATATGGAATGCTCTGGTACTAACTACTAAGAGAGGCCCGCATGTCCATCCTGCATTGTATTTTCTAGGCATACTTCATACAATAAAAGCTTACTTGGCATAATTTCTTTTTAGAACATCAATAATTGTCACTCATCATTGAATGTCATGCTGGCTTCAAGAAAATTTTAAGCATTTTCCATAAACTCTTGCGTCAGTAACTCGTGTCCAATGAGGCTAGTGAGTGGCAAGAAACTCTGCCGCTACACTTTCACTGCCATTGCACCTTACCACTGTTGCCACACCCTACACTTGCCAGCACACCTCTCCTCCTATATTTACACATTTCCTTGCTGACTGCCTTCTCTCTCTATAGCCACAACCTCATCCCGATAGCGTCACCATAGTTCACCGCTCCACTACACCTCACACCACCGCCATCACCACTCCAGCTCTTCACATTTCATCCTATAACAAGCTGTTCCCGTCACAACACTCCTTCACCACCACTCCACAGCCACTCACTTCACTGCCACACATCCCTTCACTACCGCCCACATGCAGGGCATCCTCACTGCTTGTCCTGGGGAGAAGCTAAGGGGCTGCGGCGATGAAAGTACGGCTGAGGCGCGAAGTTCAGGAGCTCGCAGCCGGTACCCCTACCCGATTCATTAACGATTCGACTCCTTAACGCTAAAGGGCATTTCTAAACCAAAACCAGCGCTACTTGATGACCTTCTAACATCCTGACAGGCGCAGCGTATATGATCTTTAAGTAAAACTAGGTAATTCAACAATATATTGAGACGTCAGTGAAAGGCAGAGGCATCCAGTGTCGACACAGGCCCAGAGCGTTACAACATCAGTTGTTTTCACGTATGTAGTTTTACTTCTGCACAGCACATGCTACACGTAACAGATTAGAATATTGTACTAGAAAGTCAGGAAGTTATCAGTAACGTGAGATTTAGTCTAGAAATACCATTCTTTATTATGGGACCTTTCAAATGTATGCGCAAATGAAACAATTAAAGGTTGTTGTGATGGCAGTGGGTTTGCCTTCCCTCATTCATAGAAAATAGGAACATAAATTAGTTGTAAATGAAGCCTCACAGACTCAGCTTTGCAGACTTACAGCGTCGCTCGCCTGAGTCTCAACCTTATTACGAGCGTCCACTCAGACCTCCTCCTGACCTAAATAAACACACACATCCTTGAGGGTTGGTTGGGTTTGCCAGGTGTTGGCTTTACAGGAGACAGCTTACGGTGAGACAAGTGAGGAGGAAGAAACAGGAGACAGGAAAGGAAAGAGGTATTAGGGGAATGAGAGAGTAGAGAGGAGGGAGAGATCCATTAACAAAACACTCGTATACATCATTACGACACACAGATTTGTCACACTTCATGTCCTGCCACGACGTAAAATTATTCCACTTGTGACTAGTACTTATGAACCCGTCTGAGGGGTGAGAGGGGCCAGCTGGACAGTCTGGGGGGTGACAGGCTCCAGCGGGACAGTCTGGGGGGGTGACAGGCTCCAGCTGGACAGTCTGGGGGTGATAGGCGCCAGCTGGACAGTCTGGGGGATGACAGGCACCAGCTGAACAGTCTGGGAGGTGACAGGCGCCAGCTGGACAGTCTGTTGGGAGACATGCGCCAGCTGGACAGTCGGGGGGGTGACAGGCACCACCTAGACATTCTGGGGATTGTCAGGCGCCAGCTGGACAATCTGGGGGGTGACAGGCGCCAGCTGGACAGTCTGGAGGGTGACAGGCACCAGCTAGACATTCTGGGGCGTGACAGGCGCCAGCTGGACAGTCTGGGGGGTGACGGGCTGGACAGTCTGGGGGATGACAGGCGCCAGCTAAACTATGTGGGAAGTGACAGGATCCGGGGTGCGCTCGTTGACACTCTCCATGGAGGCGTCGCGGCCGAGAATCACGTCCATAGTGGCGGGGTGAGGCAAGGGAGCCAGAGGAGAGCGGCTGCCGAAGCATCGTTCCCGCACCGCCACCCGCGCCTGATGCACCGCCCACACGGTGGCCTGGCGGAGGGAAAGAGGGTAATGTTTGCCACTATAATTTACAAAAGCCAGAAAAATCAACATAGCTCCTCGTTTACAACTGGACATTCAGTTCTTATACTTATCAACATCGAATATTGTTCTCATTGTTGTCGGTCAGCGAGGCATATTTGTCCCTCTCACCATCATGTATTTTTCTCATTATTCATTTCATTAATTCTTAAACACATATTTATATATTTCGCTCAACATCTAACATTTTTAGCACAACGAATCTTATGCAATTATTGGCTACACTTCATCAATCCCTGAACTCTGCTGATGCCGCCTGCTGGGGAGTACAGATGTCTTGTCCCGGCACCTACACACCTACACGCTTTTTTCTTCGAAAGGTGATTTTTTTTTTCAGTGCTCTTTATAGTTTCCAGACCTATATTTTCCAGAATGCGGTAGCACCTTCCTGAGAACACTCTCCCTTTTCGCATTCCTCGCTGTTCTTATACATCTTTTCTTTTCAGTCTCCTCGCCTATTTTCCCCCAATAGTATCGGTTCGTTACTTCCTGTGCCCTCTTTGGACCCCCTTCTTTCCCTAGACGCGGACCTTCCCCTTCTCTCTCCGCCTTTTTGTTAAGTTCCTGTGCATCTATCATTTGTTATTGGGGGACATCTCAGTACCCTACCCTTATCTTAGCCTCCAAATACAGTTTATCACCCCATATTAGTTCCATGACCTTCCAACCCACTTGTACCTGCTGCCCACCCCGCACCCCCCTCCATCCCGCACCTGCATGATGGGGCTGAAGACGGCACAGCAGGCCACGAACGGGAGCGTCACTTGTAGGTTCTCCCAGTCCATGATGGGGTAGATGGCGGTACCTCCCTCCGGCGTGGTGCCTCCCGCCGCCCAGTACACCAGCGTGAAGATGAGGTAGATAAACATGAAGACGAAGGGGATGTAGAAGTGCAGGATGCGGATGGGCGTGGCCGAGACGCAAAGGTCGATCAAGACGTAGACTGAGTTGATGATGTGCACGTCCACGTTGATGGCGCCAATGGGGTCGTCTGGAGGAGACAAAGTGGCGTTTTCAGTTTGACAGTTTTCCCCATAATCTGCTATAACTTTGAAACTCATTTTTTTTAACCAGTGTTTCGAGTAGTTTGTAGCATAATAACGAAAGAAAAAAATAAGCTTCTATACTTTATTTCACAGTGTTTTTAATAGTTTATAATATAAAACAGGCAAAATTAAGCTTTTATTCTCCCTCTCTTTCAGTGTCAATGCAAACTTTTTTTTTTTTTAACAGTGCTTTGAATTTCTACAAAAGGACGGCCACAGCTGTGATTAGATAAAGTAGCGAAGGATGCATAGCGGTGATAATACGGAAATCAGTGCTGAGATGACTTGTTCAATAAGAACATAAGAACATAAGAAATAAGGGAAGCTGCAAGAAGCGGCCAGGCTTACACGTGGCAGTCCCTGTATGAAATATACCTATCTATTTCCATCTATTATCCCCATCCATAAACCTGTCTAATCTTCTCTTAAACCTCTCTAATGTCCTAACACTAACAACATGATTACTGAGTCCGTTCCACTCATCTACCACTCTATTTGAGAACCAGTTTCTTCCTATCTCCTTCTTAAACCTAAATTTTTCAAGCTTGAACCCGATATTTCTTGTTCTACCCTGGTTGCTGATCCTAAGAATTTTGCTTACGTCCCCCTTGTTATAGCCCTTATACCACTTAAAGACTTGTATCAGGTCCCCTCTTAACCTACGTCTCTCTAAAGAATGTAAATTTGACAGCTTTAATCTCGCCTCGTAAGGAATACTCCTCGTCCCTTGTATCCTTTTAGTTATTCTCCTCTGTAATGATTCTAATAGACCTATATCTTTCCTGTAATGTGGGGACCAGAACTGCACAACGTAGTCTAGATGAGTTCTGACCAGCGCCAAGTATAACTTTAATATTACTTCCGGCCTTCTACTTTTAACATTCCTAAAAATGAATCCTAGTATCCTGTTTCTGGCCTCTATGCATTGTTTTCCCAGACGGAGTTCAGAGCTAACTATAACTCCTAAATCTTTCTCGTACCCTGTACCTACAAGAGTTTGGTTGTTTAATGTGTGCCTACTATGTGGGTTTCCTCTACCTACGCTAAGTACTTTACATTTGTTGATATTAAATTGCCTTTACCATCTGTCCGTCCATTCATTCATCCTATCTAAATCTGCCTGCAAGGCGATGACATCCGATTCTGTCCTAATTAATCTACCTATCTTTGTGTCATCCGCAAATTCACTAACATCACAACTAATTCCACCATCCAAGTCATTGATATATATTAAAAATAACAATGGGTCTGATACTGATCCCTGTGGCACCCCACTAATTACATGACCCCACTCGGATTTAGAGCTGTTTATTACAACTCTTTGTCGCCTGTCGTTAAGCCATGATGACCTTATCCAGCCTTACACCTTCCCATCTATCCCGTGTGCCCTAACCTTTCTCAGGAGCCTTTGATGGGGTACCTTGTCAAATGGTTTACTAAAGTCCAGATATAAGATATCATAAAGTGAAAGTGACTGTAGAGTAATAACACCAAAAGCGAACTGAACTCAGTAAAGTGTACTGCCTCGTACACTTTACTGTAAAAACTTAACAAGTTTGATCAATAGTGATCATCTAGTAAGAAGGAGAAAAACCTACCATAAAAAAAAAAAAAAAAAAAAAAAAACTGAAGAACACCTGCTGAAGGAAGATAGAAGGGAGACAGAAAGATGGAGGGACGGATTAATTACAAATGAGAAAACCAGGCGGTGTAACGGACACGAGTAACTGGACAAGATTCATACACGGAGAAGGAAAAGAGGGAAAGTTTTTGGATGACTAAACAGTGAGTGGGGGAGATTGATATAGGACCATAATCTGAGACTCTTCTGGCCACGCCTCTACTACTTTCAAGAGGCTCAAGTTAAGATGACACGGATTTTTGACGGTGTTCTTAGGATCACAGTGACAGATTAACAAGATGCCTATATAATTAACAGGAGAAACACTCTTGAGAACCCGGCTAATCATCTCAGTGGCTTTTGAAAATAGTCGTGGTGAGAGAGCAAAGCGTTTCTGAATATGAGTCATAGTAAGATGAAAATGTGCTGAGGTGGCTAATTAAGGAATGTATGAAGGAAACGAACGTAACTGAAGTAATAACATTGTTTCAGGAAGTGTAAGTCTTTAAATGGAGAGTTGTGTGGACGTGGCCGAAGAGTGTACATAAGAGCAAAGAGAAGCATGAAGGAGAGAGAACAGTGTGAGTACAAAGAGAAGTGTGAGTGACGGATGTGAATGCCAGGAAGTGTGTGAAAGTGACTGTAGAGTAATAACACCAAAAACGAACTGAACTAAGTGGATTCAATGTTGTGAGCAGGAAGGAACGTTGGGTCTGGAGTGAAGAACGTCTGGAAGCAAATAAATAGACAGGTAAATACATAGATAAATAAATAACCAGATTGATAGAGTAAGTACTGAGGGGTATAAACTAAAGAATGAAATGTGAGGAACCAATGAACAAATAGTGAAGCGATGACAGAACCAAGGTAACTGATTCGTGAGTGAAAATGGGAAGGAAAGTGATGATAAAAAATAAACAATAAAAAGAAAAAAGAAAGAAAGAGAAGCATGTGTGAGTGGTTGGGAGAGTAGCACGAGGAGGCGTGATGGGAAAGCAATAGCACTCCAGGGAACAAAGGGATGGTGGAATAGAGCCGCATGGAAGGGATTATTGTATACGGGGAAGAAAATGTATTCGATATGATAAGTAAGAAGCAAATGAAAATATATAATGAAGCTCTGAGAATGAGATATGAGAAAGTGTATAGGTGTGTGTGTGTGTGTGTATGTTTTACCTGGATTGTACACGGCGCTCCAGTAGGCCGCGGTGATGAGCAGGGCTGGCAGGAAGACGACATTCTGCATCACCCACAACACCTGCAACACCACCACGCCCATTAATGCACCACGCCCACACACGCCCCCAAGCACCTCTCTCCTCCACACTTCATTCCCTGTTGTCCGCTCTCCCCCGCTCACTCATCGCACACTACTATGTTACTTCACTCCATCACACGCCCCGCATCATCCCGCGCTGCTCCGTCACCAGCCTCACCATACAGATTGTTCACCATCACATATTCACTTATATTTATCACCACCACCACCACCAGCACCACCACCTGCAGAAGGATACTATAATAGGAAACTAATAATTGAACACCACTGACCTCGGCAGCAGGAGGCGGTTCCAACAAGATCATGAATTACAGGGCACAGTTACCGTTCTGGGCGTGTAGGAGACGTGGAAATGAGGGCCCCACATCCTATTACCCAACTCACTCACCCGCCCACTATTACACACACACACACACACACACACACTAGAGGCATGAACAAACTAGTCCACGGGTGCGGGATTCACGGGCGGCCGCAATGCAGAATGGTGAAGGTGTGGAATTGTAGTTGAAGTCACGGTTGACACTGCCTGAAACTAATAGCTTGTTTTGTAGTGGCCAGAGAAGACAAGCCGTATTTATCCTTAATGTCCGCCAGCCACTTGAAAGGAATCAAGTTCACAAAATAAGCATGTGTCTCACGTGCCTTGGGCTCACCACGCCTTATATACACAAACTACTTCACAAAAAAAATAGCCATCGTTAATAATTAAGTAGCACGAGCTACTTTGCCAGTTACCCACTGGCTCGGGTGTCCGCCGCCAAAGGGTGCTGCAGTTGCCAAGATAGTCTCCAAGCTCGACATTAGGGAAAAAAGTGTTACTTATTATAATAACGCCCATCACCTATAGATCACAGAAACAGTTCTCTCTTGTTTATTGAGTCATGAGTTTGTCATTGAACACCCAGTAAGCAGAACAATCACCTCCTAACATCAGATTATTACACCACGACAGCCTTAGTGATGGACAGGTATTGAAAAGTTTGGTCTAATGGATTACCATAATTCTTGATTGGTTTTTACGAATAATCTTACCTATAGCGGGTCTTCACGAAGACGTAGAATATTCACACAAGTAATTAATGTGCAAGATGTGTGTTGTGGTTTTGCTGGGTAGTCACGCATGGTTACATCACCAGAGCTCTTTTCTTCGGTGCGTGCCGCACATATTCAAAGTCCTTACCGATGTCTTACGTGGAGGAACACGGTAAAATGTGTTATGTTAGTTAGTGAGAATGCGGTTAATGTGACGCTGTCTCATGCGATGTTGATTATGATATGTTTGGCTTAATTATGTTAGGTAGATTAGGTTGTGTTAGGTTAGGATAAGATAATTCTCCAAAATGTAGTATCTATATCCTTAGACTTTTTTTCCAAATTGCCAAATAATTGCTTGTTTGGCTTCCCCACCTTAAAAACCCGCTCTCCGCCATGTCTCCATGTGTGTTAGGGCTGGGAAGGCATGACAAAGGAATATACATGAACACGCTAATGACAAGATTAGCGGGAAATTTAGGGAAAATTTACAATAGTGTGGGTTTGTGACGAAAACATTTGCAGTGTTGGGCAAATGCGATAAGGTCAGGCAGGTAGGCGCGCGCGCGCACACACACACACACACACACACACACACACACACACACACACCTTCAGGCGCAGCGTGGTGGTCTTGGGCAGCTGTGCGGTACGGCGGTAGGTCAGCCAAGCGTTGGTGACGATGCTGGCGTGTGCTGTCGTCATCAACTGCGGCGGGAGGATCAACGTAATTACGGGTGGCATGCACTAGTAGTAGTAGTAGTAGTAGTAGTAGTAGTAGTAGCAGTAGTTAGTAGAAGTAGTAGCAGTAGTTAGTAGAAGTAGTAGCAGTAGTTAATAGAAGTAGTAGCAGTAGTTAGTAGAAGTAGTAGCAGTAGTTAGTTGATGATTATTTTCATGCGAAAAAAGAATAACAATAATAATAATAAATTTTGTGTGAAAAGTTATGCTACATTGTATCACTTTTCTGCGCGTTCATCATATGCACGGGGAAAAAGAATAAAGAACCGAACTCTGTACCTTAGAATTCCACTGTCCACTATCTGCTTGTCCTGTACCTACACACCACAACCTGTTTAAGTCATGATTATGTGTGTGTGTGTGTGTGTGTGTGTGTGTGTGTGTGTGTGTGACAGAAACAATGAACAATGAACATCAAGTAGTATGCATTATGAAAGAAACAAGACAGTCAATCAGATAAATACATAATCAATATATAAACACGCAACGACATGTACACATCACCATTCACACGCACACACAATTATCCGGAAGAAACACACACACACACACACACACACACACACACACACACGAACCTCAAAGGATTAAGACACTTGCACCCCACAACCTCTGGGTCTAGTATGCTTCTGACGCAACACCACTCCTCCTTTCTCTCTCCCAATGCACATTTATCTTCCTCTGAACGTCCAAGTTACTCCACTTAGTCCTTATCTTAATATATTCTATTATTCTGCCTCCCTCGAGACTCCGCCAGGCAGTGAAGGGGCAGAGGGTGGGCGGGACGGGATGGCTGGGAGGGGAGGAGGTTCGTTGAGATAAGGAAGAAAGGGGTGTCAGTGCAGGAGGTAGGAAACAAAAGGATTGGCTCTGGTACTGCGTAAGAATGGTGAAACGAGGAAAGGAGGGAGGAGGTATAGAAAGAGGGCGATAGGAGATGCAGAAATAGGGATAGAGACAGGGAGGGAGAGGGGGCAAGGAATGGGTGAAAGAAAAAGGCGAAATATCTTTTTTTATTTCTGTGAGTGTGTAGAATGGACGGTTGTTGCTAGTGTGTATCTATTATTCCTTTTACACACACACACACACACACACACACACACACACGAAACCAAACACACACACACACACGAAACCAAAGAGATTCAAACCCTGTATTACTGTACAACTAACTACAAACACTCACCACTATACTCGTGTAGGCCCAGTTGGTGAGGTAGATGAAGAAGTAACCCTTCCGCTGTATTGGGGCATTCCAGCCGCCCTCTTGTGCCAAGCTCACCGCCCACCAGCCCAGGTGGTACAGCGCCCACACCCACCGGTACACCACATACCACAGCCGCACGCACGCCACGGGGTGTTCCTGCCACTGTGGAAAAAATGGTGCTTTACGTACACACACACACACACACACACACACACACACACACACACACGCACACACACACATGGAGGACATGACTTCTAATCTTCAACCTACGTATTCTCGTCGAGGACACCACAATATATCAAAGTCCCTCCTTCATCTACTCCATTTTCTTTATTCTCATCACCACTTGGCCCATCGCAGAGCTGCCAGAGCTTCCCCTGCGCTTTAGTGATCCCTTATGCCAAATGCGTAGTTTCGTGTGACTTGTGCGTTCTACCAGTAGTTTGAACCCTCGGTCACTGCCACTCTCTCGTCTCTCACGGTTGATCACCACTACAATCACAGCTCTATTTTATCCTCCTTCCTTCGTCGTCGTCGTTCTCCTTTCACTCTTCAAGCAGCTCATTTTCCTTCATTCAACTCCTCCTCCTCCTCCTCCTCCGCCTCCCGTCCCTGCTTACCTCCGAGGCGAGGAAGAGGTGCGGCACTGGATGATTGACTTTGAAGTTGGAGATCCGCAGCTCCTGGCGGATAGTCTCCCAGCAGCCCATGGCCTCCCGCGGCGCCCCTCACCCTGCGGACACACCAAGGGCACTGCCACGCTCAGGGCAAAGTCTGCGAGTCAAGAAGGGTAAAAGACTGCATGAATATACGATCATTTAAGAGTAGGAAAACAAAATATTCGTTGGTGGTAATTTAAGAGAAGGAATAATCCAATAAGGAGGAAGAGATGGTGAGTGATAGAAGGGGTATACATGTAGCAATGCATTTCTTAAAGTAAAACAGCCAGAAAACATAGGAAGGAAAAGATAAAGTTGCCAGTAATTAATATTAAAACAATGCATCTCAAAGGATAAAAGCCGACACATAATAAATATTTCTTTAAAAATTAAACTAAAAAAAAAAGTTATATACAAAATGATCATACAAGGGAATGAAAAATAATCTTAAATTATAAGAAAACATGAAAAGAAGCGTATTGTGGCAGGTAATTTTTTTTCATTACATAGGATTAAAAACAATTCAAAGAATTCCTTAAAATATAACAGTAATATCTCCCTTTTTTTACTTAAGTTGTAAGGCTTGCTATGAAAGAGTGTAAAGAGAGGCACACCACAGAGGGAGAGAACGTTGTACAGGTCGCCAAGTTGTAAATCACTGTACGTAGGTTGAGTTGATCCTTTATTGCAGGGAACATTTATAGGCCAAGGATGGTTCTATGGGTCAGAATTACAGGCCATTGCATTTCTGTAGGTCACGTGTTAGCTTTTTAGGTCAAAATTACAGGTATGTGCAATTCTACAGGTTAGATTACAGAACACGTGTCATTTCACAGGTCACATTGCACGTACATACAATTCCACAAGTCAAATTACAGGAGAGTACAGTTTTGTAGTTCAGCTTACAGGTCATGACAATTACATAGGTGAAATTACAAATCAGTATAGACAGGATCAGATTACAGGTCATTACAGTTATATAAGTGAAATTATAGATAAGTATAGCTATATAGATATCAAATTACAGGTCATAACAATTACATACTATAGGTTAAATTACAAGTCAGTACGGTTATACAGGTGGAACTACAAGCCACACGTCAGGCAGTTGTGCAGGTAGGTTAAGATGGATTAGATCAGCCTCTCCCTTAGTCAGTACGTCGGTTTAGATCACAGTACTACAGGTATAGACTCCAGATCCGCTCGTCGCCCGCCTGTAGGTCACGTCCTCCCCTAATAAACTCTGTCTACCTGGCGGGGGGATTAGGTGGAAATCTCGCGCTTAATTAGACATATAGTATTTCCGTAATGCAAGCGACACCTGTGGATTAGTAGCCCAATTTATTTCTTTGCGTGGCTCGGTATAACGTTAATGTTGGGTACCTGGGTGGGGGTGGAGAGAGGATGGGCGTGTTGGTATGTGTGCGGAAAGGTTTGTGTGTGTATGTGTGTGTATGTGTGTGTGTGTGTGTGTGTGTGTGTGTGTGTGTGTGTGTGTTTTTGTGTCCTGCTTGTGTATTGTTTGTGCTTTGGTATCATGTATATATGTATGTATGTATGTATGCATCTCTGTGTGTGTGTGTGTGTGTGTGTGTGTGTGTGTGTGTGTGTTTTTGTGTCCTGCTTGTGTATTGTTTGTGCTTTGGTATCATGTATATATGTATGTATGTATGTATGCATCTCTCTCTCTGTGTGTGTGTGTGTGTGTGTGTGTGTGTGTGTGTGTGTGTGTGTGTGTGTGTGTGTGTGTGTGTGTGTGTGTGTGTGTGTGTGTGTGTGTGTGTGTGTGTGTAGGAAAACAATGGAATATTTTAGTTTGCCACTGAATACCTGACTGTGTGTCGTTTTCTTTTATGAAATTAAACATTAATATCTGCCGATAGGATCCTGAATTAAAGTCTCTCTCTCTCTCTCTCTCTCTCTCTCTCTCTCTCTCTCTCTCTCTCTCTCTCTCTCTCTCTCTCTCTCTCTCTCTCTCTCTCTCTCTCTCTCTCTCTCTCTCTCTCTCTGAAGTACGCAGTAACACTCTTCTAATCCCCAGCCAAGTCCTGCACGTCTTCCTTCCGCCTGGAGTCGCTGTCCCCCGCCTGACCAGCTGCGGCGCCCATTATCATACAAAGGAGCAGCGACACGCAACACAACACTCGATGCGCCTCGCTGTAATACTTCACTTGGCCTCCCTCCCTGCCCTCCCGCCCTGTGTCGCCTTTATCCCTGCACTGCCAACCTTCCACGAGCACCTCGAAGTCCTGCTGGGGGACTAAAGCGCGCGTAATGAGCCGTCGCAGGAAGAGAGATGTTGCTTGTGGTAGCAGGAATGGTGTTCGGTGTTTGGCCCGTGCACCATCATTTCCTCCGCTGGCAAGATACAACAGAAACTTTGGCGAGTAGCGCACGAATTTTCCGCGCGGTGGTCGTGAAAAAGAAAGCCAGTGGATGGTGCAAGAATGTATGAAGGGCCGTTCAAGGCAGCACGGAGGAAGGCTGGGGTCAGGTGAGCCCTTGCAGAGTTTCCCAGTAAAAAAAAAATAATGGATAAACTTGTCGGCGTTTGCATTACTTGGATGGGAGGGCAGTGCTTGGAGGGGCCGGTGCTGAGGGGGGAGGGGGACGGGCACATATGAAACGTTAGAAAAAGCTGTGTATCAAAACGAGGGAGAAAAGTAATTACAAAATATAACCGTTGACCGTGAATCTCACGTGAATTATCTTGAAAGTTAACGTATCCTGCACAGACGAGGACTAGTCAGTGCGTCAGGATTCCACACAGCGGTGACAATGTGGATGAAAATTTTGAAATAAGGGTAAGGATCCTTTAAGGTTTTCTAGCACTCTCGAGGGATACAGTAGACGCGAATATCTGTTCCTAAGGTAATTTTGAGCGACCCGGTGAGCTGTACTGAAGAGGAAGAGTGAGCTTAATGGCAGTACAGCAGTCCTTCCTAAACGAGGCGCAGACAACTAACAGTGCACAACCGAAGCCTCCTAGTACTTGGAGAGTGAGAGAACAGAAAGTTTCCTTTGCCGAATATTCCTATTATACCTTTAACACAAGTGACGAATAAGTGAAGAGCAACACAAGTTTCAGTGTTTAATAATGTCTCCAGAATAACTTAACGAGTAACTACCAAACAAACATAATATTTCCTCAGTGACTTCTAAGGAGGGGCTTCATCCCTTGAAGACAGCTTCATCTTACTGGTACACTCACATACTACTGGAAAAAATGCTAGCCATCTCTACGCCGTCCCGCCCCCGACGTGCCTTTCCGTCTGCCTCCCCCCCACCGCCACCCAGTCCCCCCATCACATAACTGCCCCCACACGGACACTCTGAGGTTTCTTGGGATCACAGGAAATTATATCCCATGGCCGCAGGTCTTTCTTACTCGGAAGGGGAAAGTGTTATTACCATTTTATTGCATCAACACACACGGGAGGCAGCGAGGCGCCTTCCTATTACTGCCTCACAGGACCCAGGGCAGGGGAGGCAGCTGGCCAGTGGGCGGGGGGCGGGTGAGGGCGGGATGGATGAACCTCATCTTCCTCCTCCATCTGTGCGAGGGCTTCGTGGACCCAACCTTTCCCTCCACACCTCCGCCCCTCCCTCCAGTATCCCCTTGGCACAGTCCGTCTTCTTCCTTCATATCTCCCCTCTTCCATCGCCTTTCCCCTCTTCTCTCTGCTTCCTCGTTTCCTCCCTTGTTTCTCTCTCTGTTACTTTTTACCTCCCCCATCCCTTTCCTCCTCCCGCCCGCCTTTCTCTCCCTGGTCCTGCTCGTGAGTGTCGGACGGGGCCACGAGCACAAGCGTCGTCACTGCCGTGTTGTTTGGCGCCACGTTCAACAGGTGACTCAACGGATGCACCACCACCCGCCACGCCCTACCACACCCACGCCTTTACCCTCACAAGTTAGTAAGAGCAACCAGTGACAGCAATGCGTTACGTCCTACAAGATAACATAGATTTAATTTTCAGCGATGAGAGGATGACAGTAAACAAAAATAAAGACGAAAATGAAATCCTCGCATCATGTGTACGGCGCAGCTCAGACCTGGCGCACAGAAGTAAGCTTTTCAGCGAAGCCTCAAAGCTGGCAATAATCTTTCCTCTGACGCCCTGCCTCTGTCCTCACCGCCACACCTGACACCGCTACCACCACCGGCACCACCACTGGCATACCCTCCTCAGCACCCTCACACCAGAGACCTTCATTCTTCGGCGGCGACAAAGGGGAGGCATGGATCCCTCATATTGCGCCCAACAAAGAAAAGTGTGGGGCGAGGACGACTGGCTGAGAGGGCGGGGAGGTGATCCACGTCTCCCTACCTCCCCTGCAGTCCTCCAGAGACCCCTCTCCCGCAGCAGGTGCCAGATTACTTCCCGGCGGGTGGTCAGGGGCGCCTCTGCAGGGAGAGGTGCCGGGCCAGAGGCTATTTTCCGCCGACACAGTCACATATATCGCAGAAGTGTGCTCCCCCATCCCCCACACAGCACCCCCCACGACCCTTGCCCCGCCATCACCACCTCTGTGACTTATTACTGACATTAACTGTACCGCTACTGCCACCACCATCATCCACCACTGACTCCACCACCAATATGCTGTTGCCACTGCTATTACTACCACTGCCACGGCCACCACCACCACTACCACCACCACTACCACCACCATCACGCAGCAGCAAATACTACTACTACTACTACTATGACTACTACTACTACTACTACTACTACTACTTATATGAATACACAGCAGGACAAATGCCTCTTCCGGTGATCAGGAGAGAGGGAGTGGCAGGCTATGTATCATTACTGGCTGGCTTAATAAGTGTTTGCGGGATTATCGGCAGACGTGCCTCGCCACCACCGCCACCACAAATATCACAACCATCAACACAACATACACAACAACACCACTATCACCATCACCACCACCATCTTAACAACAACAACACCATCACCACCACCAAAGTACATTATACAAGTACTACCGGACTATGAAACAAAAACTTAATGAATAGCAAACACAATTTCCTGCCCGATCACATAAACGGATTGGATTTCATGGGGGCGGAAGCACGTGTGATGGGCCGTAATACACCCTGCGGCGGCGGGCACCACCAAGGGCGGGTCTATGGAAAGCTGACCCCCACCAATGTCGTATGCTAAAGTGACCCCTTGAAGAAAGTACGGTTGATTTTTTTTTTTTCGTTTTCTTTCTACTTACCAAGGTAAAGACAGCATGCGCGGCTGTGTTTACCTTGATATTTCCAGTCAGGCACTGCACTTCAGCTTCTGAGTGCAGAGGAGCGTTTCAGGAATTCTAACGCGTCACAAAATCGTCAGTAAGTAGAAATATAAACACAAGATTGTCTGTATTATACTCAGTTTCTCAGTGCGTGTCTATGCAAAGAGGACTGTTTCAGAAATCCTAACACGTCACAGAATCATCCATCAGTATAAACATGAACACAAGATAAACTTAACTGCGTCGAGCGTCATTTCTAGAAGGCATATTTACGCAGCAGTTCTCGATTCCCTTCACCATACATTTGCATTGCTGTTTTGTACATACATTTCAGATACAAGTTTCTCTAATTATTCTCCGATGCAGGCAAGATAGACAAATATTATCTACTAACACAGCAAACATAATTACATTAATCTCTTCTTTTGGTCCACTTTCAGCACATAAAGGCATTCTGTAAGGTGAAGGATCCCAATGTAATTTTTTTTTTTTGTTTTACGAGTGAATTATGTTACCTCAATTACGTGAAAGGGGGAAAAATCTACGTCTATTTCCAGCAACACGCAAGGAAAAAGAGATAATGTATAGGATCCCAGACTGATCTTATTTTTCTATGGCTGAATCACCTTGCCTTGAATACGTGCCAGGGAAAAAAGTCGACGTAATTTATCTCCAGCCACACGTAAGGAAGAAGAGATGGTAATGAACTCGTACAAGGAAGGAGCAACTGTGAAGGAGGAGGAGGAATTGTAGAAAATCCGTAAAGAAAAATATCAAATGGCGGAAATGACCACGAGAAACAAAAAATAAAAACAAAAATAATAAAATAAGATAAAATAAAATAGAATAAATAAATGAATAAATATAGAAAAAAATATCAAGTATTAAATGTGAAGGTACTTCAGTGGAGGATTACTACACAAAAGAAACTTGCAATAGAAAAAAAATAATACTTGTATTAGGAAACAAGGAAG
Source organism: Scylla paramamosain (assembly GCF_035594125.1). NCBI lineage: Eukaryota > Metazoa > Arthropoda > Malacostraca > Decapoda > Portunidae > Scylla > Scylla paramamosain. Next base: position 8,555,556 of record NC_087155.1, read on the forward strand.
TTATATTCAGAAGAAAATAGATAAAACCATAAAGTATAAGGAAGTGGAGACGGCTAAGAAAGAAGAATAACAGAGAGAGAGAGAGAGAGAGAGAGAGAGAGAGAGAGAGAGAGAGAGAGAGAGAGAGAGTGTGTGTGTGTGTGTGTGTGTGTGTGTGTGTGTGTGTGTGTGTGAGAAAAACAAGACCTTAAGGGGGGGAGGGGGTGAGCATCAGCTGCCTCTTAGGTACGCCTGATCTCGTCTTGATGTCTGAATAATGGACAGAGAGAGAGAGAGAGAGAGAGAGAGAGAGAGAGAGAGACGAGAGAGAGAGAGAGGAGAGAGAGAGAGAGAGAGAGAGAGAGTGTGTGTGGGGGGGGAATAGAAAGAGGGGCGAATGATACTTACTACTGACACGGGAAAAGATGAAAGTGTAACGCCAGAAATAAGAAAAAAAAAAAAAATAAGAGAAGTCAAACAAAGAGAAAGGAACGAAAGAAAACGGGGAAAATTAGATGGTGAGGGACGAGGGAAGTATAAAAGAGGAATAATGAGAAAAAAAAAGAGTGAGAGAGAAGAAGAATAAGGAGAGAAGAGGCGAGAATGAAAGAGGTCGAAAGGAATTAGAGAGAGAGAGAGAGAGAGAGAGAGAGAGAGAGAGAGAGAGAGAGAGAGAGAGAGAGAGAGAGAGAGAGAGAGAGAGTATGCCTGAGGGGAGAGGGGAAAAAAGGGGAGGGAAATGAGGGGTCAGAGTGATGGAGAGAGAGGGATGGTGAGGGAGGGCGAGGGAAGCAGGAAAAATGAAGGAAGGAAAGAGTAGGGAGGGAAAGAAGGGAGGGACAGGAGGAGGGAGAGATGAAGGAGGGTATAAGGGGAGATGAGGGGAATATCTCGTATCTAACCACACAAATCCCATGAGACACACGCACCACACGTCGAAAAAATAAATAAATAAATAAACGAACGAAAAAAAAAAAAAGAGAGAGATAAACCACGGAATCACAAACATAGACGATCGGAAACTTAAATAAATATACGGAAAAGGAATCAAAACACCACGTAAAGAGAATCAACTCCTCTTTGCTGCTCTCCTGCATGTGCCGCCAGTTCCTCTCCATAATCCCTCTCAGCGCTTCACACGGTAAAGGGCCACAGACCAGAGAACACCTGGCGGACGGAACACCTGTGGACTGGGAGGAGAGCGGAAGGAGGGGACAGGTGGGGATAACCGAAGACTCAACGTGAAAAAAAGTGACGCAAGTAACGCGCGTCCTTGGGGAAAATGAGACATGATGTTCAAAGCTTCTACCTCCACCTGTTTATACTCACGCGCATCAAGGGTAACGGGGAGAAGGGACGGTGAGGGGGGATGACAAGTAAGAGGATTGCATTTAGGCGGTTGTTTTTACTTTGCTATAACATATTCATTCCCTCCCTGTCGGCCTGGTTCACGGTGGAAGTTTATACAGTGCACCTCCTAGCTCTTCCTGTCCTCCTTCTTTCTCTCCTACAGGCTGTGTGTGTGTGTGTGTGTGTGTGTGTGTGTGTGTGTGTGTGTGTGTGTGTGTGTGTGTGTGTGTGTGTGTGTGTGTGTGTGTGTGTGTCAAATGAGATAGAGAGGAACACGGAGATCGACGGAGCCAGAGATATAAATAAAAAAAGATAAAAAAAATCAAGCAGAAGAAAAAATCGAGAACAATAATAAGGACAAGAAGAAAACACGGATCATCATCATCCCATCACACAAAACAAACATTAAGACAACAAAATCACCTGATAAAGAATACCTGCTACCATTACAGTACAAAAAAAACACCACCACCACCACCACCACCACCACGCCCCGAGCCTCGCCCTCCAAGCAAGGCAGCGACGCATCACCTATCACGCTACTCATCTCCGACACAACAATGGAAAACCCGCCTTCCGCTTGGGGGCGTGAGGGGTGTGAGGGGTAATAGCCAGCGCCGCCCCTCCCGAAGGCCGCCCAGATGCCCCGCCCGATAGCACAGGGGCGGGGGGTCGTCCTCGAAATTGGGAGCTGCCCGATTCCCCTCCATTACGAAGATAAGAAACATCCATTGCTCCATTGACGGCTGCGGGGGAGGAGGAGACGGAGAGAGAGAGAGAGAGAGAGAGAGAGAGAGAGAGAGAGAGAGAGAGAGAGAGAGAGAGAGAGAGAGAGAGAGAGAGAGCGAGCTGGAGTGATGGGGAGAGGGAGAGAGGGCCTTGGTGACGGGCTAATAGGGTGATGGGGTGAATGTATGTGAGAGAAAAAGGTGTATGAGTGTTTAGATCTAGTAAGAGTGGGGATGACATGGTTGAGTGACATAGTTGGGGTGACGTGGAGGGTACTGGGGTGTTTCAAAGTGGAAGGGAAAGGGGGGTATAGATGGAAGGGAGTAAGGGGGCGTGGGGGCGGATTAATGGCACTAGTAGGATGACATTTATGGAAAGGGGAGTAAGGGGATATCCTAGGGAGGGAGAAGGGGGAGTGAGACCTCAATGACAACAGTGATCGAGGGGGACGAAGTAGTTACCGTCCACTCCAGGCCAGGGGGGAGGAGGAGGAGGGGAAGGAGGGTATGGTGGGAAGGAGGGGATGGAGGGAGGGAGGCAGGGAGAGAGAAAGGAGGGGATGGAAGGGAAGGAGGGGAGGGACGGAGGGAGAGAGGGAGGATCAGACAGGAGCAGTGAGTAGTTGTCTGGAAATTGTGTGAGTGACAGGCAGACAGACAGACAGACAGACAGACAGACAGACAGACAGATAGCCTTCCCCTCATCTCCTCAACACACTCTTTCTACAGACGATGGAAAAAGAAAAAAAAAAAAAAACATCGAAAAACAGCACTTTCACTATTTTCAATCTCCTCGTCCTCCTCGTCCTTCTCGTCCTCCTCCTTTTTTTATCACTTCTATTACAAGCACTACTACTACATATATAATACTGCTGCTGCTGCTGCTTCTACCACTACTACTACTACTACTACTACTACTACTACTACTACTACTAATACTGCTACTACAACTACTACAACTCTTTCTCCCTCTTCCTCCACCTCTTCCTACACCTCCTCCTCCTCCTACACCTCCTCCTCCTCCTCCTCCTCCTCCTCCTCCTCCTCTTCTTCTTCTTCTTCTTCTTATCTTTCTTCTCTCCATCTAGTCTCCGAAACAGGGCCATGGGGAGCTATGAGGGGCTGTGGGGCTAGGAGGTGGGGGAGGGGGCCGACCCAGGCACCACAACACAGCACTTCCCATCGGTAGTTTCACAATCTTATCCGAACCCAATTTGTCTAAAGTTCCTGAATGATGCTGATAAGAGGCGATACCACACGATTTCTCCTCTTCTTCCTCCTCCTCCTCTTACTTCCCCTCTTTCTCTTCGGCGTAGCTCCTCCCAGCCCCAAGGGACGCGTGACTCACAAGTGTAGGAGGAGGAGGAGGAGGAGGAGTAGGAGGAAAGTGACGAGGAGGACGAGGAGAGTGACGAGATCGGACCGACATTTGGTAAACATGACCTGCTGTTGACTCAGACTGGAGAAGGGAGGCAGACGGGTGAGGGGCGGGGGAGGCGAGGGTACATTTTTAATGACGCGACTCACAACACTAACTGAGATCGGGAGGGACAAGTGGCAGCAGGGAAAGACTCATCAC
>NC_087155.1:8564191-8581691 GCF_035594125.1 Scylla paramamosain
ACCTCCTTACTATCTTCTCTCATCGCCTGCTTTCTTTGTTCGCTATCTAATCTCGAACTCATCATCATTCTTTGTTCACTGCACACATACCTACAGTGACCCCTCACGCCTCATCTCCACAGTCACTATTCCTTGCTTCTCCCTCATCACTATCCCCACCACTCAAAACACCATCATTAACCACAGCTTTCTCTCTCGCCATCACCCTTCATCTTATATTCATCATCCTTTACTCACTATATCACCTTCACCATTACCCTCACACTCACCATTCCTTCCTCACCAAGCCAAACCATCTCTCACCTCTCCTTCACTCTCCCACCACACCATCACGTATTCATGCTCCTCCCTCTAGCAGCCTTCCTTCACCCATCCCTTCAGTCACCACCCACTCCTGGCACATCCTTCCTTCCCCCCAGCCATTACTACCATCGTCTGTAAAAGGCAATACAATTTCGAAAACCTTGAAACCTTCCCTTCCATGAACCCACAGCAAATCCCCATCCACTCCTGCAGCGTCTTCCCCTACCCCGCCCAGCTCTCCTTCACCCACATCACTAATAATGTTATTTCAATCTTGCCCTCAAATTGTTGATGCGCGGGGGGTCCTCTGGGCGGTGCATATCACACGTATCTCCTCCACCCACGCCTCCAGTACCCTCCTCTCACCCACCCACGCCCCCACACACCCTGGCGGCAGCTGGGCCCGAGGACAGCGGGTGTTGGAGGATATCGACCGTGACTGTACGGTGACTGCCTCTAGTTTAATCTATTAGACTCCCTGCCAGCCTTTGTTTATTCACTTAAATACGCAGGCTTAACGTAACCTTCCAGTTCGGGGCGAGTCTCGTGTTCTGCCAGCATCTGATACCTGGTGTGTCTGTTGATGTGGATTTGTCACCTCTGGGATGTTCGAGTCTGTGTTTCGTTTTCTCTTCTCAGCGCGAAGGATGAAATGTTTGTGTGTTTTTTTTTTTTTTTTTTTTTGTAGTCCAATATTCGAGTGAATGTCTTGATAACACTTCGAGAGTTTGCGGAGTTCGGATTCGTCACTTATTGAATATCGTGGTTGTGTTTGAGTTTCTTCTCTACACGACAGTTATGTGAGGTTTGCACTTGAGATTCCGTTTTCGTCTCTCCCTTACACTGTAGATATTTTTTTATTTTTCGTTTTATGACTTTTCCCCCTCGCGCGATGGTTGTTTGAAATGTTTGCGTTTTTCTTCCTAATTTTCTCCCCCACACGATCGTTTTAAAATTGTACGTTTTTTCTCTCCTCTTCCATAAATTCAGTCCATCAGTATCCCCGTCCGTTCATTATCTCTCCATCTCGCCCCCTCTCAGTCGGCCGCATCCTCGCACCTCTCTCCCCTCCTGTCCCCTTCCCCGTCACCATGTTCTCTCTCTCCCCACATTTTTCATCTCCCTTCAGACAGTGTTCCCTTCCACCTGGCGGCCGCTCCTCCCCTTCCTGCTCCCCAGCCGCGATCCCTCAACTACCCACAATGCCTCGCCGCCTGTGCTCTGCCTCTTCTTTGTTACCATATCTTTAATTTTACCTTTGTTCCTCACCATACTTTCATTGTTAGTCTTCTTTTGTTTTATATATATATATATATATATATATATATATATATATATATATATATATATATATATATATATATATATATATATATATATATATATATATATATATATATATATGAGGGAGATGAATAAAATGGAGATAATGGATAAAGATTACGTAGAAAGAAACTGTAAATAAAGAGGAGAAGAGACGTTGGGAGGTGATAATTATATATATATATATATATATATATATATATATATATATATATATATATATATATATATATATATATATATATATATATATATATATATATATATATAATTTTTTTTTCCATTTTTTTCTGTCCTTAATTTTAGTCTTTATCTACTACAGTACATGGTTAAATTTAGTCTGTTTGTCACCTTTCTTTTAACTTATTTTTTTACTAACATACCTTCTAATTCAATATTTGTTATCTTACCAACATTTTTTTTTGTCACCTCATCTCCACTTTTAGTCATTCGATCACCATAACTAATTTTTAACGACATTCCGTCTCCATATACCTTTGATTTTCGTCTTCACCCTCTAAATTCTACTTTCCTTTGAGGTATTCTAGTACTCTTTTCATCAATACCTTCATTATTAATTTTTGCCAGCATGTTTCCTTCCGGCATTTACCCAGCATGGTCCACCTTTCCCTCATCATCCGGTAAAGAACAGCAAAAAAGTAAATAAATAAATAGAATAACCCCCCTATTTATATAACTATTTTAGTCTCAGTTGATTAAGTGTCTGTCATTTCGTTTTCTAATATGTATACTTTTTACTTCCACTTGTTTTCGTGTATCTTTTCCTCCCTCCTCTCACCACACTGTTTTTTTCACACTTTTTTTTTCTATGTAAGACGAGAGACAACTTTTTTTCCTTTTTTTCCCCTTTTCTGCTTTTTTTTTTTTCGTCACTCCACGTCTTAAAAATGCTCCTACTTTTTTGTCCCGCATTTTTATTTCAATGTTCCTGCCATCAACTCCCATTTTCTTCACCCTTGGATCTCTCTCTCTCTCTCTCTCTCTCTCTCTCTCTCTCTCTCTCTCTCTCTCTCTCTCTCTCTCTCTCTCTCTCTCTCTCTCTAACTTCCAGGCTCTCCACACTCCATTTTTCTTCCCTCACACGCTTATCTTAATTTCCCAAACACTCTCCCACGCTCCACTCCGTCACCATCCTCTCCTTCTTCCACTGCACTCACTCTCACGCTCCTGAATCCACCCACTTGCTCACTCTCCTCCTCCTCCTCCTCTTCCTCCTCCTCCCTGCCACTACATTTTTCCCTTTCGTTACATCTCCAATAACTTTCAACCTTTTCCCTCCCTCTCTCCCTTTCCTCTGTCAATCCAATTCTGCTTTTCTACGTCCATCCGTCCCTCCCTCCTCTTTCTGTCTGTCTCTTCCTCTCTCTCCTTCTCTCTCTCTCGCTCCCTATTCTCTCTCTCACTCTCTCTCTCCTCGCTGAGTAGTCTCCAGAGCCTCTTCACTCATAATACAAAGCCAACAAACGACACAGCGTCAATTAGCTTCATTTCATTTCGAATCTAAAAAGTTAAGCATTTTAGCCTCGAGTCTCCGCCAGTTCTTCCAGGTCCCATCCTTGTCAGTGCTTAATGCGTACGTCTGGTTGCTCGTCCCCTGTTGTTGTTGTTGTTGTTGTTGTTGTTGTTGTTGTCCTGTACTGTTTCTGTTGTCTTCTGGTGCTGCTGTTGTTGTCTTCTGCCTTTGTTGTTGCTGTCTTTTGCCGTTGTTTTCTTCTGCTGTTGCTGTTGTCTTTTGTCGCTGTTGTTCTTGGTGTTATTGGTGATGGTGATGGTGGTGGTGGTGGTAGTGGTGGTGGTGATGGTGTGTGAATGTTTGTCAAGGATGTTACGTTCTTCTTATCTTCCCTTTAAGTGACTGCACGTATGTATGTTCGCATGTCCCTCTGTCTATGTCTGTCCTTATAACTATCCTTTTCTTCCGTCTACGTATTCGTCTGCATGCATCGCTTCTGCTCCCCTAATTACTTCCGTTATTGCATTAAAAAGTGATTAACGAACCTAACAATTTATCATCCAGAACATAAAGTAATGGAAAGTAAAAGTTACAAGGGACACAAATGCAACTATAAAAAGATACACCAACATATTTCTTCAACGTAATTCTTTTCTCCGTTTGTACCGAGGCGAAGAGGAAGGGGAGCGAGTGGCCGGCAGCATCAGAAGCGTGCAGTGCAATGTAATTAACGCCTACACATTTCACCTTATGAAGCGTTACCTGGACAGCGTGTTTCCCCGAACTGGTGAGCCAACAGACAGTGACTATAACAAGAATTAGGAACAGGCGACCTGGCGTGGAAGGTAAAGTGTGCTTGTTAGGACCGTATTGCGACTTTCATGCATTTTTTCTTTGTCTGCCTCTCTCTCCCTCTCCCTCTCCCTCTCTCCCTCTCCCTCTCCCTCTCCCTCTCCCTCTCTCTCTCTCTCTCTCTCTCTCTCTCTCTCTCTCTCTTTCTCTCTCTCAGCTCATGTTATCAGACATCCACTTCTCTCCCTCATCTCTTTTCTCAATGACAAGAACTTCTCTTTACTTAAATGATTCCGAGAGGCATTCAAATCAGAGGCACACACACACACACACACACACACACACACACACACACACACACACACACAGTAGCGTTATCATATGCAAACATGAGAGGAGGCAAGCGGCGTCCACTTGGCGATAATGGGTCTGCCGTAAATGTTACCTTGCTAATGCACAGCTTGGTGAAGAGGGCAGGAGACGAGCAGGAGAAGAAGAGGAGGAGGAGGAGGAGGAGGAGGAGGAATCTACGGCACCACTCCACCAATTTTTTAATAGATATGACACCTACGTACTGCACAACCTCATTCCATTTCTGCCTCCTTGCTGTAAAAGTTTGCCCAGCACTTTAACATGAAAAACTACTCGAGTCAAAAGTAACCGCGTACCAAGCAAGGGTTTCCGAGGTGCATACGTGGCACCTTGACGTTCCAGTTTATGTTAAGGGATGTGATGTACTTTTGCCGTTACACCGTGAAGCAATTACAGGGGGTGCGAAATACGTGCGTGCTTGGCAGCTGTCCGAAAATGTGAAAAAAGAAAATGTTTTGCTGGTGATTTTGAAAGTGAGCAGGTAAAGAAATATGTAGTTAGTGGATGCGAGGGACAGTGATTGAGTTGGTCAATTAATGAGATAGACAGGAGCGATGTATCGGGTGCGTGAATGCAGAGAGGTGGATGCGCGTGTAAATGCGCGTGTGGTTGCCATTGTTTTCTTTATCGTGAGTGTGATGCAGATTTTTATGATGATAAGTATACAGATATACGATACGCCCCCAATAGACAGTAATGTAGACAGGGAGTGAGATAGACCGTGAAATGAATACTGAAATGCAGCGAGATGCGTAGTCAGTAACAGACGGATAATGTGTAATGAGTAAAATTATATCCATAAATGTATAATTCCCTGAGGTCAATAAATTATCTATCTCTATCTATTTTATCTATCTATCTGTGAGACAGTAAAAGCGTAAGATATAGTAAGTGAGATCAACTGTAATACAAACACGGAATGAGATAGGAAGAATGAAACAGAGTGAAAGAGAAAATTAAGCAGACAGGAACACAGAGTGGGCGTAAGATACAGTCAGTGGGACAGGGAAAATTAGGTACAGGAAAAATTAGGGACAGGAAAAATTAAGGACAGGAAAAATCAAATCGCGTCAAAAGTCCCAATATAAAAGTAGGTATCGCATGATAAACTAATAAAAGTAAAAGGAAAGACAGAAGGAACGGACTAGGCACTCAATATTTAGTCATGATGAAAAAAAAAAAACTCTTCCTTATTAAATGGTTAAGATTAATAAACATGACGCTAACAAGATTCGTTTTAATATTGTTAGTAGGAATAAAAATACGGTTGTTATTAGCAGTTAAATAAGCCATGTTTTTAGTGTTTCTTATATGAGGTAACTGGCAAACTTTTTCCACTTTCTCGTACAAGACTTTTGTGTGCGCAAGGCGCAGCGTGCGTCAATGGACCATATTCTCAAAAACACTTCTACCCTCATCTCGACTACTTTCAAAAGGCTCTAGTTAAAGTGACAGGTTTGTAAGGGTGTTTTTATGGATCTAATGACAGCTTGATAAGATTTTTACATTACTAACATGAGAAATACTCTTGAGAACCCGGTTGATCATCTTCGTGGCCTTTGAAAACAGTCGTGGTGAGAGAGCAAAGCATTTCTCAATACGGGCCTCTAGTGTGTGTCATTGTGGCTGAGCAGTAACACTTGTGGCGTCCAGCAGTGGGGTAATGGGTCGTGTACTGAGAGTCACCGGAAGACACTCATACCTTGCTCATTATACAGTTTTGATTCTGCGTTCCTGTGATTGGGTATCGTTGAGTTGTGACTGGGTAATGTTTGAGTGATAAGTATTGGAATGGAGATAATTGGTAGTGATAAGGTAGTGAATGGGCAGCATTTGTGCAAGACATAATTGATTGGCTGATGTGAATAGTACTTGAGGAATTGTTGGTTGATAGCAGGATAACAGTTGACCAAAGATAAGGTAATGATCGGGTAATGATAGGATACTGAATTTTAGTGATTGGGCAATAACTGGAGACAATTCTCATAACTCTACGTATGTTCTTTTCTATTTATTATTTAACTTCAGTATTAATTTGAAACTATTTTTTTTTTACTTCCTTTCGATTGTTTAAATATCCTATATGTTAAAATTCATTCTAACGTTGGGGTTCCAAACATCCATTAACATTGCGCAATGATAACTGTTTATTGTCTTTACTTTCTGTAACACAAAACTCGTAAGTTGTCACTCATGACGTCAGAAGGGAACACAAGACCGCGCGGGTGGAAGAACGAGAGCGGCCCGCTACGAGAGGAGATGGAGAGGGAGCGGTTCTGGGGGAGCATGAGAGTCAAGTACTGGTTCCTGGTGACTGTGACTGCTTACATACTGCTCGCCTGGCTGCTGCTGGTGGCCTTGGTGGTGGGCGGAGTCTTCTTCCTCAAGCCTAAACCAGCCACGATATCTCATACTGATGAACCGCAAAACTCCTGAGGCAAAATCAAGAAAGTATGGTGAACCGCAAATTTCCTGAGGCAAAATCAAGAAAATATGATGAACCGCAAATTTCCTGAGACAAAATCAAGAAAATATGATGAACCGTAAATTTCCTGAGACAAAATCAGGAAAAAATAACTAACCGCGAATTTCCTGAGATAAAACCAAGAAAATATGTCACGTGGATGAGAACATTTTCCTTCTTCATTTTTTTTATTTATTTATTTTATTTTATTTTATTTTTTTCCAGGAGGACTCTTCCATTTCCATTCCTCACTGGCATTGCGTTGGAAGTGTTCGTGAGATTCAGATTGCTTCTCTTAACGAATTCTACGAGCGCGTCACTTTTATCATTTCGTGTATGTATTTTTCAGAGTTTCTGCAAATCATAAGCATAAATTACCATTACTATTAATTTCGTGCATCTATCTTTTAAAGTTTTCTTAAGCTTTTATTGCTACAAGTTTTTATCCTTAAATTCTTTTAGCCGATCTTTGTATTACTGTAAAGGAATATATTGGATCTTGTACTTTTTTTTAGTTTCTTCCACATCCTTATAAAACTCTGCTATGTTCTTCTCTAAGGCTTGAGCACCTGTGTATAACTGTATAAAAGTCAACTTTGTACAAGTATACGTTGATAGGTTTAGTTATTAAGCCAGCTACTGTTCATTATATTACATAGATCATCATTATTTCCAGCTGGTTTTGTTCACCGATAAATCTCCTATGTGTTCCTTATTCATCTGTTCTCCGTAGCAGGTGACCGTCCTTTAATTACACCAATACTTCCCATTTCCTTTTAGCCTTAGTACACACACACACACACACACACACACACACACACACACACACACACACACATGTGAATATTCATGTGTGGAAGGACACGGTCACTCGCACACAACTTGACGCTACTAGTTAAAAACGTGTTTACTCTCTCTCTCTCTCTCTCTCTCTCTCTCTCTCTCTCTCTCTCTCTCTCTCTCTCTCTCTCTCTCTCTCTCTCCATCAACACTGTTTTCGCACACGCTGAACACCTGCGCGAGCCCACACACACACGGAAAACTCGCTCGCTTCCTGCTGCAGGGGATGACTGATTGAAAGATAATTTTGCACCTTTTTTTGTAAGATTTACCGATACACGAACGCGCAAACAGGCGATGAAAGCGGCGCCGCCAGTGAACGAAGTGAGGGTTTGGCGGCGGGGTGGCGCGGCGGGGTGGCGAGACGGGGTGAAAGAGTGGAGTGGAGTGCACGGTGGAGTGAAATGGGTGGCGGGAGTGAAAGCGGGAAGCGTTATACTATTTCCCATATTCTGAAACGCTTTGCTCTCTCACCACGACTGTTTCCAAAAGGCCACAGAGATGATTAACCGGATTTTCAAGGGGGTTTCTCCTGTTAAAAATGTAGAAATCTTGTTAATCTGTCACTGAAACCATAAAAACACCATTAAAAACTTGTGTCACGTTATACTATGGTCCATATTCAGAAACGCTTTGCCCTCTCACCACGACTTTTTTTTTCTTTATGTAGGAGAGACACCGGCAAAGGGCAACAAAAATCCAGTAAAATATAAGGTCCGCTAAGATGCCGGTCCCAGAATAGGGTCCAAAGCGGTAGTCAAAAATTGAAGGATAAGTATCTCCAAACCTCCCTCTTGAAGGAGTTCAAGTCATAAGAAGGTGGAAATACAGAAGCAGGCAGGGAGTTCCGAAGTTTACCAGAGAAAGAGATGAAAGATTAAGAATACTGGTTAACTCTTGTATTAGAGAGGTGGACAGAATAGGGGTGAGAGAAGGAAGAAAGTTTTGTGCAGCGAGGCTACGGGAGGAAGGGAGGCATGTAGTTGGCAAGATCAGAAGGCAGTTGGCATGAAAATAGCAGTAGATGATAGCAAGAGATGCAACATTACGGCGATGAAAAAGAGACTGAAGATAGTTAGAAGAGAGGAGTTGATGAAACGAAAAGCTTTTGATTCCGACCTGTCTAGAAGAGCGGTATGAGTGGAACCCCCCACACATGTGAAGAATATTCCATGCATTGACTGATAAGGCCCCAGTACAGAATTAGCAACTGGAAGGGTGAGAAAAACTGGCGGAGACGTCTCAGAACACCTAACTTCACAGAAGCTGTTTTAGCTACAGATGAGATGTGAGGTTTCCAGTTTAGATATATGTAAAGGATAGACCGAGGATGTTCAGTGTAGAAGAGGGGGACAGTTGAGTGTCGTTAAAGAAGAGAGGATAGTTGTCTGGAAGGTTGTGTCGAGCTGATAGATGGAGGAATAGATTTTTTGAGGCATTGAACAATACTAAGTTTGCTCTGCCCCAATCAGAAGTCAGGCGTTCTGTGGCTTCCCTGCGTGAACTGTTTACTTCCTGAAGGGTTGGACGTCGACGAAAAGACCTGAAAAATTGCAGGGCGGTATCATCAGCGTAGGAGTGGACAGGACAAGAAGTTTGGTTTAGAAGATCATTGATGAATAATAGGAAGAAAGTGGGTGACAGGACAGATCCCCGAGGAACACCAGTATTAATAGATTTAGGAGGAGAACAGTGACCGTCTACCACAGCAGCGATAGAATGGTCAAAAAGGAAATTGTCAAGCTACAGAGAGAAGGATATAACAAGATACATAGGACAAGATACAGATATGAGACTGTGATCGGAGGAGCCCAACGGAGAAGATAGGGTAACAGCATAAGCAGAAAGATTAGAGGTTAGGAAAAGGTCAAGAATGATGGGCGTATCTCCAAGACGGTCAGGAATACGAGTAAGGTGTTGCATCAATTGCTCTATGTTGTGGAGGATAGCAAAGTTAAAGGCTAGTTCACCAGGATAGTCAGTGAAGGGAGAGGAAAGCCAAAGTTGGTGGTAAATATTGAAGTCTCCAAGAATGGAGACCTCCGCCAAAAGGAAGAGAATCAGAATGTGCTCCACTTTAGAAGTTAAGTAGTCAAAAAATTTCTTAAGAGGAGTTAGGTGAGAGGTATACAGCACAGATAAATTTAGTTTGAGAGTGACTCTGTAGTCATACCCAGATAGTGGAAGACTCGGAAGATCCAAGAGCATGGGCACGAGAGTAGGTTAAGTCGGTGCGCTCATAAACGCAACATCCAGCTTTGGATTGAAAATGACTATTTTCAAAAGGCCACAGAGATGATTAGCCGGGTTCTCAAGAATTTTTCCTGTTGAAAATATAGAAATCTTGTTAATCTGTCACTAGAACCATAAAAACACCATTAAAAATTCGTGTCACTTTAACTATACGGAGGCTTTTGAAAGTGGTGGAGGTGCGGCGCAGAAGTGTTTCAGAACATGATCCTATTACACGCTCATTCCTCTCCTTGACTTTTACCGCTCACTCATCCTGCTCCTCGTCACCTTCACTCTACTTCCTCACGCAACTTCACTTTACTGCCCGCTATCCCGTCCCTCACCCACCCACGCTCACTTGCCAAGGAAGAAAGGAAAGAGAGAGTAAGTATATAGAATGAAGGGTGTGGAGAGTGCAGATGGGATGGAAGAGAAAAGTATATACAGGGAGGAGAGAAGGAAGGACAGGAAAGAAAAAAATGAGACGAAGAAAAGGGATGGCAAAAGAATTACGGGAGATGGGTAAGAATGGCAGATGGTAAAGATGACTTGTGCAAAAAGAAGGGAAAAAAATAAGCAATAAGTACAGAGACAAAGAAAAAAAATAAGGAAGAATAGATAAAAAAGAAAATGATGGCAAAGATGAAAAGCACAGAGGATTGAAAGAAAGGAACACGAAACACAAGGACAGGAAGAGAAATAAAGGAGACAGCAAAGACGAGGAAGAGAGAGGAAGGGAAGAAGGGTTAAGGAAGGTGTGAGGGATATAATGAGAGAAAGGGAGATGGCTGGGCAGAGGAGGGAGGCGGAAGGAAGGAGAGGGCCTGGGATGGCGAGAGGCAACGAGCGATGGTCATCAAGGTGTTTGCAGTAATCTTACCTTGTTTGACCTCATCAGCACCAGAACCTTTGTCCTTTAGCACACCCACCACTAGCAGGACTCCTTGGCTCCCTTCCTCTATCCCTCCCTCCCATTTTTCCTTCCTCTATTCCCTCCCTACCCTCTTCCTTCTCTCATTTCATCTACCTCACTCTTTTCTCAACTTTTAGCCTTCTCTCTGTTCTGTTCCTCGCTTCCACCCTTCCTCTCTTCTCTTCCTCCTTTATCTGTTCTCTTCCTGCCTCCGTCTTTATCTCATCTCCCCTCCCTCATCTCCTTCTTAGTCTTCCTTTCTCTATTCTGTTCCATACTTCCCCCTATTCTCTCCCTTCCTCCTTCCTTCTCTTGTTTCCCCTCCCTCCCTCACTCCTTTTTCTTACACTTACACACTTCCTCTCTCCTCTCTCTCTCTCTCCTTCCTCTATTCTCTCCCTACCTCCTTCCTTCTCTTATTTCCTCTCCCCCATTCACTTCTTCCTCTCACTTTCCTCTCCCCTTTCATTCTCTCCCACATCACACTTCCACCCTTCCTGTCATGTCCTCTTTCCCTCCTTCTCTCCTCCCTTCCTTCCTCCTCGGTTCCTCCTCCTCCTCCTCCTCTTCCAAACTCTCCTGCTTTGGATAATGGTTTTGTATTCTGCATCAATTTTGCATTTCGGGGACAAAGTTTGTTCGTTTTTTTTCCCCCTTTTTTTTCTTTTTTCTCCCTTGCTGCCAAATCTCACAGTATTACGATAGGAATTGAAAAGAAGTCCGTAGCATTTGTTGTAACGTGTTTTTTTTTTTCCCCCCTTTTAGATTCGAGTATCTTTTATGTCCACTAGTTCAAGATGCGTCCCTGAGGTGAGAGAGAGAGAGAGAGAGAGAGAGAGAGAGAGAGAGAGAGAGAGAGAGAGAGAGAGAGAGAGAGGAACGAAAGGGAAAAAAAGGGCAGGGGAGAGGATCGTTGGGTGAGAGAAGGTTAGGAAGGGGGAAAGGGAGGAAAGGGGAGAGGGGAAGAGCAGTGGAGAGATAAAAGGTTAGGAAGGTAGTAGGGAGAGGGAAGGTTAAGGAAGGATAAGGGAGAATAGAAGGATGGGGGAGGAAACGGGGAAGTTAAGAGGAGAGGGATGTTAGGAAAGAGAGAAATTAGAGGGAGAAGGGAGAGAGTTATGGGAGGAGGGAGGGTTAGAAAAAGAATGGTAGAGAAAAGTGAGAGGAGAGGGAGAGTTAGGAAGGGGAAGAGAGTGGGGGGAGAGGAACGCTAGGAAATCAACACTGGAATTCAGGAGGAGAAAGAAAGGGAGAAGAAGAAACATGGAGGAGAAAGGAAGACAAGAAGGAAAAAAAGACAGGGAGGAGGAAAGAAGACAGGAGGAAGAGAGGAAGAAGACATAGGGAGGAGGGAGGAAAATAAGACATTGGGATCAAGGAAGAGGGGAAGAAGAGACATTTGAAGGAAGGAAGAGGAAGCAAGGAGAGAGGAAGAGGGGACATGAGAAAGGTGGAAGAGATGACAATGAAAAGGAGGAAAAGAAAGCAAGGAGGGAGGAAGAAGAGACGGAGGAGATAGTAAGAGAAGACAAGAAGGGAGGAAGAGGTCAGGAAGGGAAAAAGAGGAGACAGGGAGGAGATAATAAGAGGAGACAGGGAGGAAGGAGAAGTGAGGCGAGAAAAAAATGAGTAGGAGACAGGGAAGGAAGAGAGAGTAAGAGGAGACTTGCGTGAATAACAGAATACTTGACGTGGCGAGCACTTTGTCTCTCTCGCTCAATGACGCCAGAGTTAAGTCGAGCCAGAAAACTCATTCACACGCTGCAGGACAATAAATTTCCTGGACTCACCCGCGTGCGTTACCCCATCACGCCCCGACAAGGTCACACAAAGAGCCTTCATGTCGCGTCCCCTGCCTGTCGTCCTCTCTCCCCTGCTCTGCCCTGCTAAACACAGCCTCCACCACCGCCTCTCTCACCAAGCCCCGCCAAACGCGCCGCTTCGCTCATGAAACATTCAGTCTGTTTGATTTCATAAGCTCTTTACCAGTAACAAAGGAAAAATATATATGTGAAAAATGAAAATAAAAATGTACACGATACATATTCTTTTCTGCCGACTTGTTTTCACGGAGAATATATTATTTTTTTCTTTTCTTTTTTTTCTTTTTTTTGTGTTCTTCACTCGCTAGTTTCCTGGTTTTCTCTCTCTCTCTCTCTCTCTCTCTCTCTCTCTCTCTCTCTCTCTCTCTCTCTCTCTCTCTCTCACCGGTTTCCTCGAATCCTCCTCGTCTCTTTCTTGGTTTTTTCTTTGTTCCTTTTTTCAAATTATTCTTGTGTTTAATCTCTCTCTCTCTCTCTCTCTCTCTCTCTCTCTCTCTCTCTCTCTCTCTCTCTCTCTCTCTCTCTCTCTCTCTCTCTCTCTCTCTCTCCTCCCAATATTTACCTTCCCTTATTAACTCAACTACTCGTCGCTGTTAGCTTTCCCTCTCCTTGCCATCCCCTTCCCTTCCTTGCTTTCTCCCTCCATGATTACCTTTTCCTCTTCCCTTCCTCCTCCTCTCCCTCCTTCTTTCCCCTTCCGCGATTTCCTCCATGTTTGCTTCCTCCATCCTTTCCCTCTCTCAATCTTTCCTTACTTCCCTTCCTTAGATTCTTCACTGTTCGCTTATTTTCTTTTTTGCTCTTTACGTTTCCTTTACTTGCTTGTCTTTTCTTTCTCTTTTCACTTTTTTTTTACTTCTTTCCTTCCTTCGTTGACTTATTTTTCATTTCTGCCTTTTTTTCATTCATTTTCCCCTATTCATCTCTCATTCTTTCCCTCATTTTTCTCCTCTCCTATCTCTATCATTCCCTTCTTTCCTTTCCTCCCACGTTTCCTCCACCTCCCATATCCCTCCATCCTTCCCCTCTTCCCTGCCCTCACACCTCTCCTCCCCCTCTCATATCCTCCTCTCTTCCCTCCATCCTTCCCCTCTTACCGAGTTCATATCCTTCCCTCCTACCGCCATCCTTCCTCTCTTCCCTTCCCTCACACCTCTCCTCGACTTCCCATATCCTTCTCTCCTACATCCTTCCCCTCTTCCCATTCCTCCTACCTCCATCCTTTCCTTCCTTCCCTTCCACCTCTCCTCCTCCTCCTCCTCCTCCTCCTCCTCCTCTCTGCGTTAAGTCAAGTCTTCTAATTTCACCTCAGTCCTGCAACACGACTGCAACTTCACGTGACTGAGAAGCTTGCTGTCTGGTTGCTAGGGGGAGGTGTTACCGGCTCTTTACTAGAACGAGGAGGGGAGGGGGGCAGGGGAGGAGGAGGAGGAGAAGGAGGAGTTTCAAGGTCGGTGGGGGTTTCGGTAAAGGGGCATAATGTGGTGCGTAAAGAGAGGGAGGTTCGGTGAAAAAAGATTGTTGGTAAGGTGAAGTGGATTATTTCTTATGGCGCTTAGAGGCGAGAAGTAAGGGAGAAGAGGAGGAGGAGAGGGAAGGACGGAGTATGTAGATGTAAGAGTGAAAGGAGTGAGGGGTATATGAGAGAGAGAGAGAGAGAGAGAGAGAGAGAGAGAGAGAGAGAGAGAGAGAGAGAGAGAGAGAGAGGAAATGAAACACAATACACTCTCTGATCCATCTCTTAATACACCCTCAAACATTTGCAAACGCACCTCGATAAACCCCTGATCCAATATCTCTAAAGCGCTCTTCTTTTGTTTATTGAAATCAGGGTAGCGCGCACGCCGACTTTTGTAACTCCATCCCAGCTAATAACATTCTGATCAAACATACGGGACTGAGATAAGCGAAGCGTCCGCCAGCCAGCCAGGCAGCCCAATGCATGCAAACTTTTATAAAAACCTCATAACACACGCTTGGATATTACGCTCCATGTGTGTGTGTGTGTGTGTGTGTGTGTGTGTGTGTGTGTGTGTGTGTGTGTGTGTGTGTGTGTGTGTGGCAGAACAAACGGTGTCACATGTACAGGTTACCTCATTTTCCCACCACACTGCGTCCCTCCCTCCCTCTCTCCTCTTTCCCTCGCGTCACAACAGCGTCACCTCACACCGCGACACGAGTGAACCGACCCCCCCCATCACACACACACACACACACTGACGCCCCTCCTTTTGTCCCTATAACGTTTGTTGTATCCTCCCGTCCCTCCTACATCCAACACGGCCTTTCCTTTCAGCTTCCCTATCCCCCTCTACTCTCTCACTCTCTTTCTCTCTCTCCCTCACTCTCACTCTCATGTCCTCTCGTCCCAATTATGTCTCCCCGTCCAAACTCTATATGTCCTTGTGTCCCTCTCATTTTCTTCCCGCCAAAGCCGTGTCCTCTCGTTCCGGCCAAACCCTCCCATCCCCAATATTTTCCGCTAAGTGTTGACAGACGCCTCCAGAACCAGCACACAGACGGCGCTCTATGATGAAGCTGCAAGAGAACCAATTTTTTCTCGTATCTCTCAGAGGACCCGCAGCCGAGCACACCCAGCCGCCCTCTGCCAGACCAGTCCTCGAGGGTTTGTTTAAAGGGGAATCGGAGTGTCCCAGGGGTGTGTAGAGGGGAGGGAAGGGGCGGTGGCAGGCACGAGGCGAAGAAGTGGCTGGGGAGATGATGGAGGATGGGAAACTGTAGAAGCAAAACAAGAGTAGTGATTAGAGAATGGCGTGGGAGAAGGAAAAAATTGCGTGGTGATGGGCGAAGGGCAGCACGGAGGGAAGGGCTGGAAGGAAGGGCTGCGACAGGGATAAGGAGCGTCTTCAATATCCCTAGTTGAGTTTCCCATCAAGACTCGCCCCCGAGAGACATCTGGGGCCCGAGGGTGAGGCGGTGACAATAGGGGCCACGGGAGCTCAGTCGCCGGGCACAATGAGGCCTCATTAAACATTTAAATACACCAATTATGAGGCACAATATCCGGTCCGCCCCGCACACCACCTCCAGGTAATGAGGTGGTGAGGGGCGGCGATCCTCATCCCTATTCTCCCCACACCCTCTCCCTCTCTCCTTTCCTTTTTTTTTCCTCTTTCTCTTTTCTAATATGAGTAACTACTTCCCACACTTACTTTTCCATTTTTTTTCTCATTTTCTTTTCTTCTCTTTCTCTAATAGCACTTTTTTTCCCTGCCTTCTCTTCTCTCCCTTTCCTTCCCCCCTATTTCCCTTCTTTAATATGAGTAGCTACTTCCCACACTTACCTTTACATTTTTTTTCTCATTTTCTTTTTTCCGCTTTCTCTAATAGCTCTTTTTTTCCCCCTGTCCTCTCTTTCTCTCCCTTTCCTTTCAGTTTCTACTTTATCTCTCCTGTAGAAACTCCTTGTCACACTTCCTCCCATTCTTCTCTTCTCTAATCACACTTCCTCCCATTCTTCTCTTCTCTAATCACACCTCCTCCCATTCTTCTCTTCTCTAATGATTCCTTCTTCCCATTCCTCTTACCCAGTACTTCCCCTTCTCTAACTTCCATTCGTTCCCTCAAGTCTCTCTCTCCCCTCCACTGGCCTCCCCTACTCACACACCTGGCTCTCCCCTTCCTTCCCCTCCACCAGACACACCTGACACGACACAACCTCTGACAGACTGTTTCTCAACTTCTCCCCACCAACACACACACACACACACACACACACACACACACACACACGGAAACAAACTTTAGACACAATAGCTTCAGGCGATAGGTGAGAGAATACACTTTTTTTCATATATTCTTTTTTTTTATATCTTCATTTTCTATTTCACAACCAGCCTGACCTCGATTATTCTTTCATTACTGGTGATAAGAAGCATTACGTGGAGTGCGATGCGATAAGTGTCTAGATTACGATTCATTGTGGCCGTGAGGAGAAAATTTTTTATCTCAATACCCACTCGCCTATTTGGTAATCCTTCGCCTTCGAAACACACACACACACACACACACACACACACACACACACACATAATCACCACTGTCCACGCACACTCACATGCTACTGTACATATTTATCATAATGGCTATTTGTTTTTACTACACACACACACACACACACACACACACACACACACATTCCCCAACGCTTCCAACACATAATCACCCAACAAAATTAATCGAAATAGGATGCGAGTATAGATAAAGGGGGACTATGATATATAAAAAAAAATAACTAGTAGATGAACACGCTTAGTTACGAGGGAGTAGATCACACCTTCAATTATATAAGAGCAATTACCTGTGCGTGAGAGGTGTAATTAGGTGTCAATCGCAGACTAACAGGTGAGTTGGTCTTGAAATTGGGCGAAGGAAGGGTTGTGAAGGGGACAAAATAGGTGAGAGGAGAGGGGAAGGTGAGAGGACGGGAGTGAGGGAGTGGAGACAGGGACGAGTAAAGGGAGGGAATGGTACACGGAAATAAAAGGGAAGTGGGAAGGAAAGGCACGAGAGGAGAATGGAAGTGCGATAAAGGAGACAGATGGGAAGAGATGAATGGAGAGAGAGAGAGAGAGAGAGAGAGAGAGAGAGAGAGAGAGAGAGAGAGAGAGAGAGAGAGAGAGAGAGAGAGAGAGATAGAGAGAGAGATAGTCGGAGAAAGACAAAACATGTACAAAGAAGAAAATTACTGAATGAAGAGAGAAAGAAATAAGGAAAAAGAAACACAAACAAAGGGAATACAAAGCGAGATAAACAAGAAGATTCATCGTCTCTTCTATCTCACACTTTTCTCTCCCCACGCTCACTCTCCCACGCTCCCTTCCTCCCTCCCTCCCTCTCCCTTTCACTTCCCCCACCACCCCCCAACACACACTTCCTCACGCCGCGAACTTGCTGCAAAAGACTCTCACTCCATTTTACGAACACAACTTATTGCCAGATGT
>NC_087155.1:8584191-8629191 GCF_035594125.1 Scylla paramamosain
CGCGCACGCACGCACGTGCGCACACAAACACACACACACACACACACACGGGTGATTGGTGGGAAAGCGAAGATAGTTAATCATTTAATTACCTCCTTGACCCCACAACACATGACTCTCAACCGATATTTTATGATTTTTTTTTTCATTAAGAAACAGGTTGGCTAAGGACAAAAAAAAAAAAAAGAAACCCTTAATTGCAGCTTCCCTGAAAGATGGAAAGGAAAAGACTCCAGTAGAATTGCCCAAACTAGTTTCAGAAGTGACAAGACACTCCCTTTTAAAATTGTTTAAGTCGAAAGAAAGTGAAAAGGTAGATTAAAGCAAAGAGTTCCAGAGTTTACCATTGAAAGGGATGAAGGAGTGGAGATACTGACTATGAAAGTAACTGGCTATGAAAGAGTGAAGGTACTAACTCATTCATTAGTAAATTGGACATTATGAAGGCGAGGCCAAGAAAAGTCATCTGTAGAGGCAGAAACAGGCAGGGTCAGAACACATGGACATTCTACGTAAGTATTCATTTCCTTCCTGAACACTGCTATATTCTTCCTCAAATTATTTTTTTCCTCATTCACTAAAAGATCAGTCATACCGAATTAATAAATATGATGTGTTAAATGAGTTATCTTGCTTTATAGGTAAATAAATACTGTGCTTTGTACTTTTCAGTTTACTTACTTTCAAATATCCATCTAATCACTAAATATTTCAATAATAGTGAAGTACCTACTAGCTGAATGTCTATCCAGAATTTGAATATAAGTTAAACGTTCAGATCAACACAGAATCTACCTAATAACATCGAATCTAACAATCAAATAATAACAAGTGATCTCAATAAGACCTAATAATCAAACTCATATCTGCAAAACCTTCCTTTCCAGTTTATTTACTCAAGGAACGCGGAGGGGAGGGAGGGATGGAGGGAGGCAGGAAAGAGGCAGGGAACAAACTGTCATAAATAATAAATGTGAACCTGTCATTATGGGAGCGGAGGGCCTCTCTGTGTCAACATTACGGAAGGATATGAGGGAGCAAAAAAAAGCAGGTTGATCATACAAGGCTGAGCGCTATTCCCTCTGTGTGTGTGTGTGTGTGTGTATGTGTGTGTGTGTTTAGAGTACGCCTGTGTGTGTGTGTGTGTGTGTGTGTGTGTGTGTGTGTGTACGTCGTGTAAACGGGTGGGAGCATCGTAGGGCTATGTAAATTACTAATATTGGAACAAGATTGGAGCTTATTTGGATTACATCTCTATATTACTTTGCCTCTACAACCGCTTACGAGATGAGCCTCCCAATACACCCAGGAAAACACCCTCTACACACACCCCCCCCATCTCCTTTTCCTCTACTTCCCCATTCCCTATCCCCCTCCCCCTCGTAACCTTCCAACACTAGCGTCCCCCCGACTCGCGCCACCCTTCCCTGTACTTTAACCATCTAATGCCCTCTTGTCGTAATGCCACCCCATGCTGGTTAGTGTGGAAGCTACTCTATCTGGGAGCCTAAATCACCATTCAGGGGAATCTAGGCACTTGTATAGATCGTTACTGTTACTCCCCCTGCTCTCCTCCCCCTAGTCCTGGTTCTGCTGTCTCTCCCTTCTCCCCCACCCCTCTCTCTCTCTCTCTCTCTCTCTCTCTCTCTCTCTCTCTCTCTCTCGTGACTGGCTCTTAGTTGCTTGCCTATTTGGGTTGTGGTGGTGGTGGGGGGGGGAGGAATAAGGTCGCGGTATTTATTGTAGTGTGTGACAGTACTGACGTTGATTCGGGAGAGAGGGAGAGAGAGAGAGAGAGAGAGAGAGAGAGAGAGAGAGAGAGAGAGAGAGAGAGAGAGAGAGAGAGAGAGAGAGAGAGAGGATGGGGGTGAGGGGGGATGACAGGAAAGGGCGCGCATGCACACGCTCACTCACTCACTCACACACACACAGCAAACCAAACAAACAAAAACAAACTAGATCATTGACAGGAAATGAGACCTCGAGAAAAAAAAGATAAACATATTCGTGCAGCAACAAACAAAAACAGATAGATAAACGAGAGATTGTAACAAGCATCCACAACAATCATGAATGGTTAACACGGGTCTATTTTAGCTTCAACTAGTACAATACAGTAGTTGTCACTGTTCCCGAGTTGTATATATATTAGGTAAAAAAAAAAAAAAAAACAAGGGAAGCTACAAGAAGATATCATGCCTACACGTGACAGTTCCTGTATGAAACATGCCTACCTATTTTCACCTATCATCCCAAACCATAAATTTATCTAATCTTGTTTTAAAGCTCCGTAATGACTCTCACTAACAACCTGATTACTGAGTCCATTCCATTCATTAACCATTGTTTGAGATCTGAATATTTGAACTATTGGTTGAATCTGCAAATGTATCACTGAGAGCGATGTATGACCCTCAGTGACTGTCACGTAAAAGGACCCAAGCGAGGAGGGCAAGATAGCACGCAGCACATTTCCGAAGGTACAAAGGGCACCTGTAGACATTCCCACGCAGGTGTTGCGGCGTGAACACCAGAGATGCACCCAGCTCGCTAATAAGTGAGGTGAGGTGCGCGCCGAGTGGGGTGTCTGCTCAGGGACTTATGTAATTACGCTTCTTAATGTGCTTCTAAATGTGTTTCTCTGGAGTCTGGCCGCCACGCTACTGTTCCTTAACCACCACCAGCACCGCCACCACCTCTACCACCTCTGCCGCCGCCAGTCCACTATAACCGTTTCTTCTTTCAACATGACCATTTGTGTCCATCCAATTATTTTTCACATGATCAATAGCACGCACTACACAAATTCGTCAAAGCTGTAACTTCTATTGCTCTTTCGTCTTCTCTTTAATTATCATTAGTACAAAGCATAGTTACAAAAAAAATTTAAAAAATTAACGGGAATCTGCCACAACTCTCACTTCTTGGTACTTACTACTACTACTATTACTACTACTACTACTACTACTACTACTACTATCATTACCACTATCATCACCACCACCACCACCACCACCACTACTGCTACCACTACTGCTACCACTAACACCACCATTACCTGGATAATTACTGCCACCACCACTATTTTCGCTACACCGCTGTGCCCATCGCCCATCACCCATCACCATTACCATTACCACCTGCCGCCTCCACCACCATCACCGCCACTACCACCATCACCGCCACCACTCCTGAAACTACCAATATTATCGTTGGTCTTTTTTTTTCCTCTCTCTCTCTCTCTCTCTCTCTCTCTCTCTCTCTCTCTCTCTCTCTCTCTCTCTCTCTCTCTCTCTCTCTCTCTCTCTCTCCTCCTGCTCCTCCATCTCCTTCATTTTCATAATTTCTTCATCTTTCTCTTCTTTCTCCTCCTCCTACTCCTCCTCCTCTTCTTCTTCTTCTAAATCAACCTCAATCATTATCGTCATCATAGTCATCTTCGTCGTCATCATCATCATCAACATCATCATCATCTTCACCGTCATCGTCGTCATTCTCATCGTCTGGCCTCACCACCGTCACCACTTCACCGCGGCTGGTTCCTTGCACCTAAGCAGCGCACAGTTTAATGTAAATATGTACTTGCATTTGGACTAGGAATAAACAGTTTTGCTTTGGACCCTTGCCTGTCCTCAGATTCCATTCCCCTAAACTTGACAGTATAGCAAGTATATATATATATATATATATATATATATATATATATATATATATATATATATATATATATATATATATATATATATATATATATATATATATATATATATATATATATATATATATATATATATATATATATATATATATATCATGGTTATTATAAGCTTAAATACTGACATTCCATGTTGATCTTATCTTGTATTTCTTATAATGAATTCCATACTTGGTATTGAATTTCAGAATAACTAATACTTAAAATAATATAAACATATATTTTTCTGCATATCAGAGACCGACCTGAGAAAGCCCACAATTCCGTTCCCTAGAAGCAAATACTTGTATTACTTGGACTTGCATATAACTTGAGCATTTAGCATTTTTCAGATTTATGAACTTCTAATGCAAGATTTACGAAATTTCTTTAGATCTACCCATGTGCGGGCACCTCAACTCAAGTACAAACGAGTGTACTTGAGCTCGTCTGCAGGTCACAAGTCAACATTTGTTTGGTTATTGCCACCCACACCACCACAGTCACCACTACCACGACACTCGACTCTCTCCACCGCCGCCATCACCACCACAACTCCAATGCAGTCTTTTACAGACAGAACAAAACAAAACAAAGATTAGATAATACTGGTGACTACAGTCGTATTCCACATTCCAAAGTCGGCTCTTCACACTCCACTTGGCCTAACCACCACCACTATCACCATTACTGGTACTACCTCTCACAGCGAAGTGTGTGTGTGTGTGTGTGTGTGTGTGTTTGTTGTGTCCAGCCGTGGGGTCACGACGCCCTTCCTGCCCTCCATCAATGACGACAACGGCAAGCAAACAGTTGACGCAAATATTTGGGATGTGAGGGCGGCAGTGTTTGTCTCCGCCGCAGCGAGGTAGCAGGAGGAGGAGGAGGAGCGGCTTGCACGGAAAACTCCACTTAAATTACAACAAATAGGCATTAGAAAAAAAAAAAAAAATAGAAGCTTAGAAGGGAATGGAGGAGGGCGGTGGCAGTGGTGATGAAGGAGAGGGGAGTGGTAGATGAGACTGCCTGTGGAGGGACCTTGAAAGTGGATGAGTGGAGTGGGGTTACTGTGGGTATGGTGGTGACAGAGAAGTGGAGGGAGGATTGTAGAAGTGGTGAACGATGAAGCAGTGGTGAAGAGCAGACGGGTGAGTGATGAACCAAGGACGGGAGAGGATGTCCGGAAAATGACTGATTATATAAGACAGATTAAGACTACAGAGGATCCGACATTTACGCAATCATGTTCTCTCTGGTATTCCACGACACGTAAGCAGTAGTAATGTGTAGGGCGGAGTGTCAGGCCGTGGTCCGTGAACTATGACTTTCAGTTAATATTAATTATCAAGGTGGGAAACACGTCGTAAAGCCACGGTGTCAGGTGTTGTGGTATTTATACAGAACTAGCGGGATCCGTGGATATACCACAGTATGATAATTTATCTGTTACAACGTTTGATATGTATACTTAAGAGAGAGAGGAAAAGGAGGAGGAGAAGAAGAAGGAAGAGGAGAAGGAGGAGAATGAAGGAAGGAGGTCGTGTACAGAACTTATCAAAATGTGTAGATAATGATACCAAGGCGTGAAACACGGAGGAAAGAACTAAGGTATATATATATATATATATATATATATATATATATATATATATATATATATATATATATATATATATATATATATATATATATATATATATATCCTAAACAAATAGTCAATACTATTGAGCTTTATCAGAGAATTCAATGTATATAGACTATCTGAAGCCAATGTAGATGAAGAAAATAACTAATATAAGAAACATTGTATGATGGGACTGATGTAGCAGCGCGCCGGCACGAATTCCTTACTGAAGCCACGCCCACGTAAATGACATACAGATAAGATAACTCTCCTATCGTATTCTGTCACTGTTTGGGCTTTCTACACATAGTAAGCCTCAAAGATTATTGACATTGTGGTGCTCAAGAGCGATAAAAAAAAAACGGTGGTGATTAAGGTGACTGCATGGCGAGGATATGAACACAAGAAAAATATTTTTCATAACAATTATATATATTTACCGACAGTATGGTGATAGCAAGACTAGTAACACTAAATAAGGTAATATCATCATAGCTTTCGTCCTGAGTCACAATCACCACATTTTTTCGTCGTTGCGGAATCACGACAGCAGAAAGGCACGGCGCCTCGGATATAAGATACGCCAATGCCACCTTATTGCGTCCACACGCAGCCTGCCCTACGCCGCACCTGTACTCCATCCCCCCCCCCATCACCACCACCACTACTCTACTTATTTCAGAATTAGTACAGACTATGTAGCATCAGTACTTTTAATTTGTGGATATATTGTAATGTATTCTTTCTTAGCTTAGATGAAAACGAAATTATATACCCCCAGTCGAAACTAGTATCATTCTATCAGCACTAAACACTGCATCAATACTTCTACCACCACTGTGATATCACCGCTGCATACCATCACCACTACTACTGCCACCACTGTACACCACAACACTACCTCTACCTTCACTGTTCTATGCTCCCAGCACTATTGCTTACCACCACCACCACCACCATGCACTACACATTATCACAAACCACATTAACACTATCACTGCAGGTACACCTCGCTATCACCATCATGCGTTGCCGACAATACCAACACCATTGTGCAAGTCACTGTTATGTACTGACACAACAATGACTCCACACATACACACTCTCCCTTGCCACAACACGCCACACCACCAGCATGTACTTTCCAATCTCACTACAACTTCGTCACCACCACTACGTACTATTATTACCATCACACACCGTCACAGAGCCTTCCTTCCGCCTCCTTGCCCGCAGTCCCACACGTCACATGATGGGAGTATTGCAATCATACAATCATACAGTCATCATGCACAAGTGACGCAGAGAAAGCGATGTCAGGATGCATTACTCGCGTGCCTACAAGCCGCCTCTCCTCCCTCCTTCCCTTTCCCAGAATCACGAAGATGCACACACACGTAAACCGCTATTATGTCATCACTGTAGTAACACGCCAGAAACGCAACCTAGCATTACCGCCACCTCCCCGCTTCTGTTCATCTATTACTTATCTGTACTGTGAATGTTTTATGAAGTTCTGAGTATTAAAAACAAAAAATTGTATATGTTGTGTGACGTAATGCATGTCACAAATACCATTTAGCAATTTTTTTATTTATTTTCTTTTCCACAGGTGCCCACTCAAAGCGAGAGAATTCTGCGTATCTACAGGTGCATGTACTAGTATCGCGAACATGACGCTGAATTCTTTAAATATCTCCAGTGGCACACAAAGGCACGTCTAGACGAAGGGACGTCTACATGAGGGCACACTGACAGGCTGAGTACATGATTCATACTCACTTATCACTCTACGCTGGATGCATCGTGACACAAGACGTGCTCTCAAGTGTAAAATATTAATCACTTTATCTACAATTAAACTTCCACAACACGAGCCTAAACTCAGGACAAACCCAGTGTGGCGTCACATTTCTTTTCTTTTCTTTTTTTTTTTTTTTCACGTGGAGTGGAAAACGTGGAGGCCGACTTACC
Source organism: Scylla paramamosain (assembly GCF_035594125.1). Taxonomy (NCBI): domain Eukaryota; kingdom Metazoa; phylum Arthropoda; class Malacostraca; order Decapoda; family Portunidae; genus Scylla; species Scylla paramamosain. The sequence continues at coordinate 8,591,484 of NC_087155.1, forward strand.
TGCAAGCCCGCCTCGCGCCCCGCCCCGCCGAGAGCGTGTGTCAGGCCGCTGGGAACAGGGACGCGGGACCTGCCCGTCGTAACTACCAAATCACCTCTGACACCATCCACACCGAGCACATGTAGCGTCGCCGGCTGCTGGTGGTGCTGCCCGCGCACCACTCCGTCACTTTGTGGTGTGTGCTCCACCTCCTGCCTGACACTCTTCCCTCGTGCTTTAGTGATTCACAGTAAGTGTCGAATACTTTTTACACGTTAAGGAGTAATTATGAAAATGACAAGTGTAAACACGTGAGGCAGGGAGGTGTGGGTGAGTGGCAGCGTCTGGCTACCCTCGGCTAGCTCCGCCCGTCTGTTCCGCTGCGTCCCGCCTCCTGCCTTCGTCCCACTGGAGGAAGCTGACCACGGCACAAGTGACAGATAAATACAAGTACGCCTTATTGTTACTTATTTATCTACTCATCACCTTAACAAGGATCACCCGAGTACTGGCAGAGGCAAACAGAGAAGGTGACCACACAGGAGCCAAGTGAGACAAGGGAGAAGCGAGTGACATGCGTGCCTTCCCCTTCATCTCCTTTACATCTCGAGGAAGAGAAGGAAAAGCCTCATGTCACGCTGGACCATTGCTGACAGTCCTGGATGAGTTTCTTAAAAAAAAAACCTCCGTGTCTCTGCCGACAGAGCGGCGGCGACAGGCAGCTGGTGTCTCACGCCCGACTGACCCATCCCGAGGAACCGTCAGAAGTGAGAAGTAATTACAAGTGAGTTAAGCAGCCGAAGAGGATGAAATATAATATAAAAGAAGGACTTTAAGATATTTCTTTCATTTATCGTTTCTCCTTCACCTTCACATACCTATCAAACAGATAAATAAATAAATAAATAAATAAATAGTTCCTTGAAGTAAAAGAAAAGGTTAAATATGCTCGCTTCTTAAATTAGATATGAACAGTGTCGTCTCTTAGGGATCATGTGTTCGTATCCCACCGCTGCCACAGAGGTGTAAATGATACCAGCACAGTCTCTTTTGGCTGTTATGCAATCTACTTTTGCCAGCCTTCTTACCGGGGAAATGTAAACACTGAAAGCCTCTTCCTCCGTTTCCCTCACTGAGGAGTTTTCTTTTAATTGCACAACTGGAAAGCATGGTTTCCGTAAACACAGGCGTGTGTTGCATGGAGGGACTCACGCGGCGTAATTGCCATTCGTATCATCAAGGACTCTGTATAGTAAGAGGACAGTCCACTCCAATGAGAGAGGTGGTCGCCGCGCGAAGTCAGCGATGCCAATCGGCCAGAGGAATAAAGCACTGAAGAACGTGGAGACAGGTGCGATTTACCCACTCAGGCAGCTTTTTATTCGCATATACGTTGCCAAGATCCGATCTTGCTCAGCAATGTACTATTCAAATAATTCCAAGTGAAATAATGATTCGTCCTTTAATTGTTTTGCTAAGAATCCTGAGAGGTGAGAACTCTTTTGCAGACTCGGAAGTTCCTCTTTACTTTGCGTAATGAACTCATAATGTACCTGAGGTCTGTGTCATTGGTATTGTACTGGGTTATTCAGGTGACAGGTTATGTATCAGCCTAATAGTTACGTGGCATTGTGACCGAGCTACTCATAGTCATTCCTTGAATCCAGCTCCTTAGTTTTCGCGTACTGAAGTGTGATGTGAAGGTGGCTGCAGTGTGAAATTACCTGTCACAGTGTGTTACCTCACCTATCACACCAAGATAGGTGCACTAATATCTTAGCAGTATGATGGTGGTGGTAATAGATTTAAGCCAGGGTACGAATTCTAGACATGAGCATCCAAATCACATCGGGTAGCCAACCAGGTGAGCTTGTGAATTCTGACGCTGCCACTCACCCACACCTCCCTAGCTCACGTGTTTACACTTGTGTCATTTTCATAATTACTCTTTAACGTGTAAAAAGTATTCGATACTTACTGTGAATCACTAAAGCACGAGGGAAGAGTGTCGGGCAGGAGGTGGAGCACATTACTTATGACTTATCAGCAGGATGATGGAGGCGACGGGAAGGAAGGGCGGTGGGAGGTATCCACGACCCAGCTGTGACCTCCCTTTGTTCAAAGCCCCAATGCTTATGACTTATGACTTATGACTTATGATCCAGCCTTGTAATTAAGCCTGGTAATTATTAAGCAAGCAAGCAATGATTGTGTCTTCTCGGTGATTCAAATAATATTGAGTACTATGTCAGATACATTATGAGTTCATCACGCAGAGCAAGGAGGAACTCCCGAGTCTCTAAAAGAGTTCTTACCTCTGATGGTGGTGGTGTTACTGCTTCTTTCTCTGCACAGCCTGCCCATCTAAGGACAATTTTCCTTCACACAACTCTGATGGCGGTGATGGTGTTTCTTCTTCTTCCTCTGATGGTGGTGGTGGTGCTGCGTCTTCTTCCTCTGATGATGGTGGTGGTGCTTCTTCTTCCTCTGGTGACGATGGTAGTGATGCTTCTTTTTCCTCTGATGGTGGTGGTGGTCCTGCTTTTTTTTCTTCCTCTGATGGTGGTGGTGGTGGTGCTGCTTCTTATTCCTCTGATGGTGGTGGTGGTGCTTCTTCCTATTATGGTGGTGCTGGTGCTGCTCCTTCTTCCTCCTCTGATGGTGATGCAGATTCTTTTTCTTCCGATGTTGGTGCTGTTTCTTCTTCTTCTTCCTCTGATGGAATACGGTGGTGCTGCTGCTTCTTCTTCTTCTTCTTCCTCCGATGGTGATGGTGGTGCTGCTTCTTCTTTTTCTTCCTCTGGGAGTAATGGTGAGGCTTCTTCCTCTGATGGTGGTGGTGTAGCTTCTTCTTCTTCTTCTTCTTCTTCTTCTTCTTCCGATGGTGATATTGCTTCTTCTTCGTTGTCCTCCTCCTCCTCCTCCTGATCCTAGCAACTACATGGACCACCTAACTAACCTATCCTATCCTATTCTATCCTATCCATCCTAACCTGCTTGAATCAGTCACTTTGGTGGTCCTTGGAGTTGTCAGGGTCAGCTCGGTGGTGCTTCTTCTCCTTCTGATGATGATGATGATGGTGGTGCTGCTGCTGCTTCTTCTTGTTCTTCTTCTGATGGTGGTGCTGCTTCTTCTTCCTCTTCTTCTGATGGTGGTGCTTTTGCTTCTTGTTCTTCCGATGGTGGTGGGACTTCTTCTTCTTCTTCTTCTGATGATGATGATGGCGATGGCGGTGGTGGTGCTGCTTCTTCTTTCAGGGTCAGGGTCTTCTTCTTCATCCGATGGTGGTGCTGCGTCATCTTCCTCTGATGGTGATGGTTCTGCAGCTTATTTTCCTTCCGATGGTGGTGCTGCTTCTTCTTTTTCATCCGATGGTGGTGCTTCTTCTTCTTCTTCTTCTGGTGGTACTGCTGCTTCTTCTTCCTCTGCGCTGGTGTTGGTGTCCTTCCTTCTTCCTGGTGAGTGATGGTGGTGCTGCCTCTTCTTCTTCTGGTGGTGGTGGTGGTGCTGCTTCTTCTTCTTCCTCTGCTGATGGTGGCGGTGGTGATGTTTCTTTTTCTTCTTCCTCCGCTGATGGTGATGGTGGTGGTACTTCTTCCTCTGCTGATGGTGGTGCTTCTTCTTCTTCCTCTGTTGGTGATGGTGGTGGTGGTGCTTCTTCTTCCTCCTCTGTTGGTGATGGTAGTGGTGATGATGGTGCTTCTTCTTGTTCTTCTTCCGATGGTGGTGGTGGTGCTTCTTCTTCTTCTGATGATGATGATGATGGTGCTGCTGCTTCTTGTTCCTCCGATGGTGGTGGGGCTGCTGCTGCTGCTTCTTCTTCTCCTGATGATGGTGATGGCGGTGTTTATTTTTCCTTTGCTGCGATGGTGGTGGAGCTGCTGCTTCTTCCTCTGCTACTGGTGTTGCTTCTTCTTCTTCCTCTACTGGTGGTAGTGTTGCTGCTGCTGGTGCTTCTTCCTCTGTGGTAGTGGTGGTGCTGCTTCTTCCTCTGTTGGTGGTGGTGGTGGTGCTGTTGCTGCTGCTTCTTCCTCTGCTGCTGGTCCTTCTTCTTCCTCTGCTGATGGTGGTGGTCCTTCTTCCTCTGGTGCTCCTGCTGGTCTTTCTTCCTCTGCTGCTGTTGGTGGTTCTTCTTCCTCTGCTGCTGCTGCTGCTGCTGGTCCTTCTTCTTCCTCTGCTGCTGGTGGTGGTCCTTCTTCTTCCTCTGGTGATGCTGCTACTGCTTCTTCCTCCTCCTGACCTTGGTCATTACATGGACCACCAAACTGACACTATCCTATCCTATGCTAACCTATCCTAGCCTATTCTTAACCTATTTGAGTGAGTCAGTTTGGTCGTTCTTGTAGTTCCCAAGGTGGGAGAAAGGGTGGGGAGTGCAGCTCTTCCTTGGGTAGCTCCATCACAATGTTGTGCGTGTTGTAGACACGTGGATGATTTTTTTTTTTTTTTATTTTGCAAGTTCCGAGCGGGGTTCGAACCCATGCTTCCCTCACGCCGTTCTTAAAGTTCATCACTATACCCATCCACTCAATTTTTACAAAGTTGGCCTATCTCCGCATCTTTATGTTCACGTTAATATGTATTAAAGAAGAAATGTTGCTTGTTATAATGTGCACATTTTTCTACCACATCATCTATAACCTATTATTTTTTAGTAGCATTTAGTGGGATTTGAACGGTGGCGTCCAACACTTATGTTTCCCAGACATCCACTCTGTCCACTATGCCATGGGAACCCCAAGGCAACCGATAGTAAAGAAAGTATATTTGAACACAGTATTTCCTTACCTGTGTTTGTGCTGCACCAAAAGTTCAAGCAGAATTACTGCTGTCGATTTTAATGTGAACATTCACATTCACAACGATATTGAGATGAAATCAAGTATTGTAGACTTATGGGAGTATCAGTCGTGGCGTGAAAATAATAGTAAGTGAGATTAAAGAACTGTAGGACGGTGGGGATCCCTTGGGTCTGGGGCGGCCTGTGAGAGCCCTCCCCTGTGTTGTGTAGTGGCTGGCACACGTGCTGTACCACCACCACCACCACACCTCACCATTACACCTGTCCATTCTGCAGCACGAGAAAGACTCAACCCAGAGACCCACTGATTGTTTTATTCGTAATTCACAGTGAGTCTCAACATAATAATTAAATTCGGTCATCCAAGCGAAGATTGTGACCTTCTCTTGGCAGCCGAGTGCCCTTAAAGCACTCACTTGTTCTTCACACAGCAGCATGAAAGCTTCCGACGGGGAGGAAGGGCGGCGAGGAGAAATTAAACAGGAGGGGGGTAGGGGAACCAGAGGAGGCCAAGGGCGTGTGTGCTTTATTTATTTATTTTTTATTTAATTATTTTATTTTTTTCACACGTTCCATAATTATATAGTGCTGTAAGTCACCACTCAGCAAACCAATCCTTACAATTTTACCATCTTAGCGACAGGGTGTGTGTGTGTGTGTGTGTGTGTGTAGGACAGTTGTCATTGATAATAAAAATTATAATTATAAATACAGTTGCAGTCTGTGACATCATCTCTCATCTCCACCGCACTCCTTTTTCTCCCTCCTTTTGCTGTTTCTCATTCTATCTCTCCTTCCCATTCATCACCGTATATATATATATATATATAGAGAGAGAGAGAGAGAGAGAGAGAGAGAGAGAGAGAGAGAGAGAGAGAGAGAGAGAGAGAGAGAGAGAGAGAGAGAGAGAGAGAGAGGCTTCAGCAAGAGTGTGAAATTTCGTTCAGCTTGTGTCCATTTTAGGTGTTATTGTTATTCTTATTACTATTATAATAATTACTGAAATGACAAATATTAGAATAATAATAATTATCATAACGTGCATTATTCTTTTTCACACACACACACACACACACACACACTTGGCCTCTCCTGGTTCCCCTACCCTCTCCTGTTAAATTCCTCCCCACGGAAGCTTTCATGCTGCTGACAAGTTAATCCCGTATGAAAAACAAGTGAGTGCTTTCAGGGCATTCGGCTGCCAAGAGACAGTCACCATCTGTTTTGGGTGACTGTACCTACAGCTTTAGTTACAGAAGGGAATACCGGTATTACACTCATTCTATCAGATTTAACCTTAGTACATAAATCTACTATTTCTGCTGCCAAGTAATATACAGTGAAGTTTGTGGGCATTATAAATCAAGAAAAATCAGCTCTCAAATGGTGCGAGTAATGGTAAACTTGCGCAAGCCGGAGTAATGTTTCCCTCTGGCCACTGGAGGCGCCACTATCGCGCGAGGAGAAACATTTAACATTGAGTAGACCGTCCTCATAGTAAACAGAATCCTTGGTATCATAAAGTATGTCTGGGAATGAAAATCACAAGATTTTCAACGTTACACCGCCACCTCTGACGTGTAATGGCTTGCGAGTCTAGGTGTGAACCAGCGAGCCAGTGTTCGAGCCCGGCTCGAGGTTGTCTCCTCACAGTTCATCCAAAAGATCAGAAAGCGACACGCGCCGCCGGCCATGACTCCTAGTAAGGGTTGTTCCTGATCTTAGGCAGTTTTCGGTCCAGTAAGTTTCATAAGGAATTTTTTATAGAATTTATGTGATTTAAGAAGTTAAGGAGAGTTTGCTTTATGGTATTAGCCTATGTATGGAGATAAAGAGCTAAAAATATTTTATGAAGTATTGTTTTCTATTTTTTTTTATTTTTTTTATTTATTTATTTATTTTTTTTTTTTGCGTGTGTTTTTCAGAACATTACATTTTATGAGCGATAGTTAAAAGACGCTGCTTCATTTTTTCTCACAAAACATGTAATAGTTTGTTGAGATTGTGACTGTTTAATGGTCAATTCATGTATGCAATTTACTCAGGAATTATTATTATATCTGAATATTCCCTCAGACACAAGGACAGCAGAGACGCAGCAGGTCTCCTCCTGGACACAGACTGCACTGTTTACTATCCATGATACATTACAGTATCATTACTCAGCTCCTTCAGTGTATAAAAACAATCACATAATTATATATATATATATATATATATATATATATATATATATATATATATATATATATATATATATATATATATATATATATATATATATATATATATATATGTAAATAGATAAACATCATACATACGTTTCTACCTTCATTGATGAACATAAAAACATAAAAACATAAGAAATAAGGGAAGCTGCAAGAAGCGACCAGGCTTACACGTGGCAGTCCCTGTTTACACGTGGCAGTCCCTGTACTTACACGTGGCAGTCCCTGAGCTTACACGTGGCAGTCCCAGAGCTTACACGTGGCAGTCCCTGTGACGGAACTTCTTTTTTTTTTTTCCCAATACGTTGTTTGAAACTGCTGCCCATATACTTTAGCTGTGACAAATATGCAGAATAGGATGATTCTGAATCAGTTTCATAAGTAATTCATCTTTCATTCTCGTGGATAAACTTATCCGGCGTCCGTGAAAGACTGAACAATATCGGTGGCGGCGATACTCAACTTTACGGAAAGGAGACGGAACTGACACTAAGTGAAAACACGCCACTGCGCCGGACGTGTGAATGCGTCACCTGAATTCAAAGTAATGATGTATATATATATATATATATATATATATATATATATATATATATATATATATATATATATATATATATATATATATATATATATATATATATATATATATATATATATATATATATATATATATATATATATATATATATATATATATATATATATATATATATATATATATATATATATATATATATATATATATTACTTTGAATTCAGGTGACGCATTCACACGTCCGGTGTATATATATATATATATATATATATATATATATATATATATATATATATATATATATATATATATATATATATATATATATTTTTTTTTTTTTTTTTTTTTTTTTTTTTTTTTTTTTTCCACTGACAGAGGGACTGAGCGGACGCGGTACTGATGCGTCACTGATTTATGTGAATGCAGTGCAGCAATGCATATCACTGACGACTGATGAAGGCAAGATGTGGCTCCACCGCAATAAGCAGAAAAACGCAAGCAGCTCGTGGTGGACAAGTTAATGAAAAACGTTAGCTTCACTAACCGCCAATTCGTTTATCCATTTAATATTTCTATTATTATTTTTTTTTTATTATGTCTTTAACGCTAATTTGGTCAGTCACGAAACTAATGATCCGCTATTCTCTCTCTCTCTCTCTCTCTCTCTCTCTTTATAGACTCCAACACCATTGACAATAATGGTATAGTGGATTCAACAAAAGACGTCTGGCGAGGTGGCTTGACTAGCTTCCTAGCAGCAGGTGAACACGATCACTCCAGAGATAAAGTTCAGTTAGTTTAGTCACAATTGCTCTCATGATTAAAAAATAAATAAATAAATAAATAAATAAAAATAAAATAACAATAATAATGATATAATAATAATAATAATAATAATAATAATGATAATAATAATAATAAATAAAACGTGATCTGTGACAGAATAATAAATAGATTAAAGTAAATTTTAAGTCAAAGGTGATTTGATGAAAAGACACATGGATATACATAAATTAATAAATAATGCTTTAAGGATAACTAACCTTGCCATCTATCTACCTATCTCTCAGATGCCTCGTTCCCTGAGCGTGTCCCTGTGGGTGGCTATAGCAGAAAAGCCTACATATTCCCCTGTCCTAATATTCCCTTCTTGCTTGTCCAAGCACTTGGGCTCAAACACCTTTTTCACCTTCTCATTATAATCATGTCTCTGCATGTTTCTTTTCATCCATTCCAGCACTCTCCAGTTTACACCACTTACACTAATGTTCACCACTCTCATTGCTCTCACCCTCCCACCCCATCATTCTAAATGCCTCTCTCAGATAACTCATTTCCACACTGATAACATTGCTGGGCACAGCAGGGAGACAGTTCACATTATCCTCCATAAATACCAGGATGAATGAGTGATGGTGTACTGTGTTGAAAAATTTTGGGAGGAATATTTTGTATTGGTAGCTTAGTGCCCGTTAGAACATTTATCAGATCAACAGTAGGCAACCTGTGAGGCAAAGATCACTGAACAGAAATTATTTAAAATCAAAGCAAACAAGTAGAAAGGGATGTACAAATAAGAAACACTGGGAGTTCTAAGGAAGGCCTCAAAACTAGGATGTGACAAGCTGCATGTAAATGTCCAGTTAGGCAGAATGTTTGATGACAATGTTGACCCACAAACATGAAACTTCACCTAACTGCCAAACTGCCACATTAATGTGTCATAATCTTTTAATTCATAATCGTCCTCTAATAAACATAACAGGCAAATAATCAAATTTTGATTTTATTAAATCATTTAATAGTCAGTAATGAATTAATATGTGAAACCTAACAAAACATTCTTATAAAAATACACTTAATTTCTGAGGCTCTACACTCCAATTGCTGATTCCTCACACCAGCACTTCACTTGATTCGATACAACATCTTGCGCTGGAGTCGGTGCTGGAGCTCTCCTCTGCGAATCATGAAGTGCAGCACCTTATATACTGCACGCTCAGGATATTTCTGCAATACAAACCATAGAAATTTCAATTACTATAAAAATCTGAAGTTATGTGCAGTAAAAAACTAATCATTATTTTATTACAACTTCCTAAATCAAATATGTCATAAGGTAGTGCAAGTTTAAACAGAATTAACAATTATCAGTATCATGATGGAGTCTCCTGTGCCGAGCATGGCAGGAGGGGAATAAACTTTAAAATATAACATATCAACAGCAAAGAACTAAACTAAGCCATTAAAGCTTACCAACAATATATTTGATATCGTAACAGTAAATTAATTCATCTAAGGCAAGAAATAAAGCTGAGATAATTAGTGTGGCATGATAATATATGAGTAAAATAAATAAACTATTTTGCATACCTGCTTCACAAAATCTTGAACAATGGAGTGCTCCAGGACTTGAGATCCAACAGCAAATCTCCTTCTGAGTTGTTTCTCAATGCGTGAAAGCATTTCCTTGTCATCTTCTGTTGTGAATCCCTCTGCACCTGAAATAAATAAATAAATATATATATATATATATATATATATATATATATATATATATATATATATATATATATATATATAAGTGAAAACAAGTGTTTGTCACTTGAGAAAAGAAAACAAGCAAAAACAATCATAAAATATATATGTATGCATTTGTGTTAGTCTACACAAGACATTGGTTATATCAATGAATGTATTTATGTACAGACATATGGGTACAAATAAGGAAAATGCATCTGCAAAAGCAATATTAGTGGATTTGGAAGAGATCTGAGATAAGAAGTGGTGGAAGGGACTAAACTACTCCTAGGGTAGTTTGGACACTGGAAAAAATGACAGAAAATGAGATGACTATAAGTGTTTATGAGTAAGACAGATGCTGTGGGGTACTAAGGAACAACCTTCAATAAAATGGGAGGCCTGCTGAATATGAGAGAAAGGTATGAGAGGACAATGTGTATACAGAAATGCAAAGACAAAAATAAATACTGTTCTGCCATGACTTTATCCCCAATAAAAAAAAAAATGAAAATGCTATGTTAAAAAAAAATCTATTGCGGGATTTATAAAAATCTGAGTACATTTATGCATTCTGCTTTTCTGCAATGAGGGACACACTAAAACGAACAGATACACATATACATCACAGTAACATTAAATGCTGTGGTGTATCAGCATAGTGAATCTAAAACAACAGCATGGAAATTAAACTTTCAAGAGAAAGAGAAGGCATGTGATAAAAAACAAAGGTGAGGAAGAACATATGAATAAAGTCTTATGAAGAAAAAGAAATTTAGGATACTGTACGTAAAAGACTTAATATTCACAACTCACCTGCAAGGGAACCAGACATTGCTGCACTAAGGGTGGACACGGTAAAGAGCCTCAGAGCCTCATTAACGTCCCTTTCTGAGGCAAAAGGCTCAAGGCGCATCTTAGCCATGGACTCAGATATACGAATGATGGCTTCCAGTTGTCTGTTACGAAGGTTTTAAAATTACAGTTAAGGAACAAGTGAATTTTTCTTATAATATCAATGGCAATAATGACCATCTGAAAAGCCATACCTGGCTCAACAAATGTAAGAATTAAGCAAGATGTCATGCTTTGCAACTGGATTTTTTGGGTCTCAACATAAGCACAGTTAAGTTCAGTTCATCATCAATAATTTCTTGAAGATAATTAAATCTCAGAAGAATAAGCACAATGTTAAGATCATACGTTACCTGACAGTGATAGGTATAGCCAGTCTCTTGTCAGTTTGACTCTCAGCTTCACGAGTGCCTCCCCTCATTATGACATAACGATGCATGAGCTTTTCAGCAGCACTTTCAGTCAGCCTAGGTCCACAGTGACTGTTGACAAAAAGAACTAGTAACATTACTAAGAGTAACTCAAATTTCCCAACCAGAAAGAATCACAGAGTACAATAACAATTTATATTTAACTCCTGTTTCTTACACAACACTGCAGACATTAAGAACTTCATGTGAAATGTGTACAGCTGATTTGTCACCAATGCCACGTTTGTATAGGATTAAGAGAAGTGACCAAGCAGAAAAAAATCTAAAAAGTTTGAAACTTTACCAATCATTCCAGACTTAAAAAAAAATAAATAAAAAAATAAAAAAAGCCTTCAATATTAACCAATATTCAAAAGGCTAAACATAATTTCCTCTGGTGATGTCTGCTAGCTTCTCAGCAAAGAGACAACCTCAGAAAGGTGTTTCCTTTAGGAAGAATCCTAGCATACCACACCCACCTGTCTCTCTCACCCCATATCACCATGACTGATGTTCTCTCCTTCCCTTACATAAAATATACAGACCAAAGGTTGCAGGTAAGATAAAGCATGCTTGGCTATTGTTCCCTAAACATCAAACACAGTATAACCTCAATATAAAGAATCCTGATATAGCAAATATAGGATATAAGAAAGTCTTTAAGTTTGACAAACAAGCCCAACATTAAACAAACTCTAGAGATCCTCAAAAGCAAAGAAAGTTCATTACAGAATGTAGATAATAGCAAAAATTTAATTGGGCACTACAGCACATCTTCCCTACTGAGATGACTAGGTTTTACAAGGACCAATGCAATTCATACAAAAGTTGAGCTGCTTGCTGCCTCGAGCAATAGAGAGAAGCAGTGGTAATGGTGGTGCAGATGTACTAGCACTCACTTTGTAATTCATTCTCATTTTAAAGCACTTACAGATTTCCACAAGCACAGTATAGAACAAAGCCACTACTGAAATACAGAAATTGTCACAGAGGCTAGAAGAGGAAAAAAAAAGAGGATGTGCAGTGGCAGTGTCAGTGTCTTACATTACTTCATCACACAACTGCCTTTATCTTCATGTGAAGCTGTCCTAATTTATAATAATCCAAACAAGGATGAAGATGTTACTTCACTAGCTCACAGTGAATTCCCTTTAGCATATATGATGCAAAGTGCTTGGGTGAAGTGATAGTGGGAGATGATGGCATATAAACCTGAGTGTGGAAGGAAAGAGGAGCCAAACACTAAGAAGACGTGGAATTGATGGGTGAAGGAGGCACCACACAATACTGCCTCACATCAGTGCTCAACCACACACATAGAGCAGCACTAAGGAATCTATTCCATGTATCCAATAACAATCAATGACTGACAGTGGCAATGAAGTAATGAAGGTCATGCAGCCAGGATATTTCAAAGATATGACGATCGTTTAATCAGAGTTCCACACCACAAATAATGAGACATGGATTGGAAAAAACTGCCATGGATTTCAGTGCTATTTAGCATGCTCCGCTGTGACAAAGGTAAGAAGTCCCACTAGACAAGCTATTTTGTACTATGGTATTTTAGTGTTCAAACTTGGGAATCACACTTCATACATTACGTACTTTTCTTAATACATAGTAAATCAACCTTAATCCAACAACAATTATGCTAAGGAAAAATAAATAAATGAATGAATGAATGAATGAAGAAATAAATGAATAAAAAAATTAAGTAATAAATAAATAAAAAGATTAAATAAAAAGATACAGGTAAATGTTACCTTCTGCAGTAGCTGATGTACTTCTTCAAGAATTTCAGGGATAGTTCACCTTTTGTAGCTTCTTCAGCTGTTTGCCAAGCATTCAGGTGAACATTCATCACGTGCTTTGCTAGAGTCTTGATAAATAAAAGAAACCACAATTAGAAGTCATAATATGCTGCCTCTACCTTCTTACATTACTTCATCATACAACAGCCTTTATCTTCAAGTGAAGCTGTCCTGATTTATAATACTCCAAACAAGCATGAAGATGTTACTTCACTACATTCAGTTTACAGGTCAGATAACTGCTTTCTTCTTAAGTGATCATCAGCATAAAACAAAAAATTACCAGGAAAACTTTCACACTACTATGCTATACTACATGCTTAAAAAGGCCCTGATATCAATATTATCCAACACCACACATCTTTCATAGTATCCTTTTCACCTATTTGTATAATAAAACAAAAGGTCTTGATGCACATGAAGCATATCATCATTGAAGTGAAATATCAGAAGACAACTAAAAATTTTAACTGGAATTCTCAGCTCTGCAAAAAATTAAATTATAAATACATGATGAATTCATAATTCACATGTTCTCGTTAGCACAAGCAAGGTAAAGCAATTTCATAAAAAAAAAAAAAAAACATGATATGCATTTCAAAGCACAGGTGTATCATGATTTGTATATTTGGGATCAATAATCTCCATCATAAATTATGTGTTTTATGGTTTTTCATAAAGTTTCCTGCATTTATCACAATAAAAAATTCAGAGATATACTACAATAAGGACTTTCTCTGTTCTAGACTTAGTCTGTAACCTGAGAATTATGCATCTTGGGCTATCAATGAAACTTGGGGATGCTCAGATTTTCAAGAAGTAGGTATGACTTAATATATAAAATGAGTCAGTATTATGGTATGAGGGTAAAAGTTAAGAAATAAGAACAGTGAAAGAGCAAGTATTATATGAACCAGATGACTTTCATTGTAGCCTTCCTGGTAGCTTGAAGAATAATGATAAAGTGGTAACCATCTGATACTGAGAATCCCACTATGAATAGTTACACATCAACATTAAATATAAAGCATACATACTGTATCTTTGCCTTCATCATGTTCATCTTTGACAATGTAGATCATGTCAAATCTTGAAAGAATGGTGGGCATAAAGTCTATATTCTCCTCTCCTTTTGTGTCATCCCAACGACCAAATACCGAGTTGGCAGCAGCCATCACAGAGCACCGGGAATTCAAGGTGGTGGTAATGCCAGCCTTGGCAATCGATATTGTCTGCTGTTCCATTGCTTCGTGGATTGCCACACGGTCATCCTCACGCATCTTGTCGAACTCATCAATGCACACCACACCTCCATCAGCCAAAACCATGGCTCCTCCCTCCATGATGAAGTTGCGCTAGAAGGAAAGCAAATATTTTAGGCGCTGTATCACCCCATCATCAAATTAAACATGAGTTGTGTCAGGCATGATTTTAGACATTACACAAGCCACAACTGTTACTTCAAAAACAATGTTAAAAATTTGGAAATTTCACCAGTAAACATTCCCACGGACTTAATACCAATACAGAAAACCATAGCAACAAACAGACTTGGCCATATCTTATTTGATATTATTCACCACATGTACAACAAACTTCTTGCTTCTTCCAATTCAAGTTGCTGTATTAGTAAATTCTCAACATGAAATACCAGATAACAATTGGATGAAAAATCAAGTTACCAAATAATCATGGGAGATAATACTCATTCAAAGTGACCAGACCACCACTGAGCAACTTACAGACACTGGATCCCTGATGACTGATGCTGTCAACCCCGCAGCTGAGGACCCTTTCCCTGATGTGTACACAGCAATTGGAGCCACCTTTTCAACAAACTTCAGCAGCTGGGATTTGGCTGTTCCAGGGTCACCCAACAGCAGCAGGTTCACATCTCCTCTCCGGGACAGACCATCAGGGAGCAGTTTGCGTGACCCACCAAAGAGAAGGCATGCAACAGACTTCTTAATATCCTCAAAACCATATATACTCGGGGCAATACTCTGAGCGATTCTTTCATACACATCATCTGACTGAGAAAGCTGCTTGAATTCCTTTTCTTCTGCTGCAGAGATGTTGATGCCTGTAGAGTGTCCACGGCCCTCCTGGTCAGCCTGGATGCCAACAGCCCTCAAATATGGGGCTCGGATACCCACAGCAACCTTTTCACGGGAGCCTTTCTGTTGGGAGGAAAAACAAGTGATGTGCTAAAAACTCACTAAAAAATTTCCACAATTTACAGAAGAAAAATTTGTGAAGTATATATTTAAAATTATAGTCAGCAGTCTTTACAACTCACAGTTGCTTTGCCTGCTTTCTTGATGGAGTAGATTCCCAGAATTGATACACGGTTCCCTGGAACAACCTTCTCACACAAAAACCTGTAATATTGAAATAACCATGTTAATTGTGTGTGTAAGAGAGAGAGAGAGAGAGAGAGAGAGAGAGAGAGAGAGAGAGAGAGAGAGAGAGAGAGAGAGAGAGAGAGAGAGAGAGAGAGAATTAAATATACAAACAGATGGTACCACTAATGTACATATTACAGCCTCTTCAAATTGTCTTTACTATGATACAAAAGAAAACAGTAAGCTAATCATCATGCACACACAGGAAGACCACCTCACAGAATAGGGCTCTTCTAATTGTTGAGTGTGTGTTAAGAAAGCTGTCATATGTTCTGTATGCAATGACTAATGATGAGACGGTCTTGCTTATAATAAAGTTGTTTATAATAAAGTTGTTGTGTAGTGACATGTACTTAGCAATCATTATGACTTTCCTTTACACATCTTATATATGTAATTATTAATTAACATTTATCAGGGAAAAGTAATGATATAAAATATATACAAGTGTTCAAAACTATGAGAAAAACAACTTAATAAGCCAAATACAGTTATTACCAACAATCTTTGATATATGTTTTTAAAATTTTCTTAGAAAACATGTGGCAAACATGGAGGCAAGCCCAGGCTCTTTTAGTATACACTTGGTTTTATAAAGGACATCACAGAGATATATTGAACATACTCGTAATGTCTTCTCACCTGTCAACATAGATCTGAAGGTGACGAGGCATCTCTCCCTGGGGAAGATTCTCAGGTACTTCCTGAAGCTTCAGTACTTGATAGTCTACACAAGCACACATGTCAGGAACAATGAAGAATGGATCCAAGGGACACTTTTCAGCTCCAACCTGTTCCCTGATACCAACAGAAATATACATTGAATAATTTAGAAATAGTCACCTTTTAGCAAGTTGTGAATAAATACCAGGAATGTCTTGAAGGAGCAAAGCACTTAAAGCATTTTCTAAATTTAATAAGAATGAAATCAGACAAGTACAAATCATTAAAAATACATGATAAAGAACTGCCCTGGGAGCCTCATCCTACATGCCCATCTGGGTTCTCAAAGAAGTAGGTATATCTATAATGGAAGCAATACAACCACTTTGACAATAGATATTCCCTCCTTACTGCATACAAATTTCATTACAAAATAAGCCCTAATACTTACGTATTACATCTTCGTGGAAGCTGATAGCCCTCTAGTCCAGGCTTCACAGGCAGGTTTGTGATGGTGTTCCGGCAAGTCTGGCATTGAATGGTGATGGTCTGAGCCTTGGCTTTTACACCTGAAGCAGCGACAACAATGCCTGCTACTTTCACCAAGTGGCTCACTTCTTGAGACTGGAAAAACAAGGAATTTGAGAAATGTAATGTGAATGCTCAACTCAGCATTCAAAATCACATCAAACTCAGCTCAATTTTCATCTTGCTCCCAGTAGGAGATAATCCCACGAGATGAGGCAACTGCAGAACTGTCTTCTCATTGTCAATACTGGTTAATTTGTATCACATCATACCTCTCCAACATCCATTCCTTTACTGTTCAACTGATTAGATCTTTCCATAAAATGGCGTGTGAATAGTTGTGATGTTTATTTCATTAAGAATTTTCATTCTCTTATTTCTTAAGGACTGATATACTCATTCTGGTTACTAAAGGACACTCAGTCAAGGGGATCACACACCTGAAGCTTGCGGAGATCAGTAGGGAGAGCGGCACCGTTGAGCATGATCTGAATGGGCTCGACTTTCTCCTCACCCTCAGGTCTTGGGGCTGTTATCTCATCGACGACTTCTGTTGCTGCACTTTCAAACTGGAAAATTTATAAGCAATGGACATTTGGGCCATCATCTCTACTTCATAATTAGTGTATAATTCATGATTTTTGGCTATTTTTTGTATTACCCTAGGATATATTTTCAATTAATATATCAGGATTGAAAGACTTGGTAAATGCTATTCTTAAAAGTTATGAACAACTGTACGTTTTACATACATGAGGTAGAATTCAAGAAAAAAAGTAAATCTAATGCCCCTTCATTTTAAAAACTCAAAATTTACATTAAAATTAAATAGTTCTCAAAGTTCAAGTGAATAACACATTTAGTATGACATGTACAGAAAGCTTACAAGAGGGATATGTTCAATAGGAGATTTCTTAAGCTTTTCTGCCAAAGTTTCATCAAATGCAGCCACATCTTCAATATTAACTTCCAGGTAATACTGCCTCAAGTTGTAATGACGCTTCAGTGCATCTCTGAAAATAAAGAACAGAATATGAAAAAACAAAATTACACATCATAGCTATGAAAAAAGCAAGTTTAGAAATGTTAAGTTATCTTACCAAATGTAATCTTTCCTAACCTGCTACATCTGTCATTAGCCAACCACTTGGTAACTAGTTATATTCCTAAGTCTCCTGAGATCTTCTGGTCAAAAAATGCAGCACTGACTGGTAAGGAAGAGAAGACCTTCATAAAGGTAAAGCTAAACTAACCAAACCTTACTCACAGGTAAAAGAAAAAAAATAAATAATAAAAGCTAAACTAACCTAACCTTACTACTACATAATTTGGGTTGCTAATATTCATCTGATCAAACATTAAAGTCAAGAGAAATGGCGGGAGTCAAGGACAATTAAACAATGCTAGACCATGGTAGATCATTAGGGCTGGATTGGCTTGCTGTCCTGTTACGGATTCGATCCCCACCCACTCCCTCAAGGTATAACTTAACAGTTCAATTCCTGCGTTTCGGACCTTGCGGCATCACAGTCTTTGACCTCCTAACTATGTTGTGCCTTACATACAATAAATTCAAGTAAAGCTTTTACTTCAGTCTATAAACAGACTGCATTACGAACGCAAAGATTTTTTTTTTTTTTTTTTTTTTGAGGGGGAGGAAATTTAGTCCACATGGGATCTAAGAATTTTAATTTATATTAAAGATAATCCGAATAAGCAACACACAGAAATCCCTCACCCACTTATCACAACCACATACGTCCCTGCATCAAGGCTCATGGGGCAGGGGAACACCAACCTGTACTTGTAGTTGAAGTTTCCCTGGTGAAACTCTCTAATAAACTCACGAAACTTCTTCTTAACAGTTTGCAAGCTTATCTGGCTCTGGTCCTCCTGATCGTCTCCGGCGAAATTGTCAGAGAAAAAGATGCCAGGGTCATCAAATCCTTCCATTTTTCACAAGCTCTTCGGCGTTACACCTTTCACTCCACTGTGGGTGCCACACACTAGAAAAGGCGCGAAACTTTCCCGCCAAAACCTCTTGTTTGGACACAGGGACCATCTCGCTCCTCGGAGTAGATTAAAATAAAGCGATTCTTCCTCATGAAATTATTTTACTGTCTTTACATGGATATGAGTATATGCAAAATATGTAATATATAATGAAAAGGAATACTCAAATAGCTAAATATAGGGTAAGGTTGACCTTAGGTTGCTACTAACGTGACGCGCCATTTTTTGAGGTCTAAGGCAAATTTAAGAACATTTTGGTATTTAGGATATCTGAATATGATATTGGTTCTTTACACACATTATTTTGTTCGTTTCATATTATTTCAGCAACTTACCTACTCTGTCTGGCGGGCAACTAATCGATCTCGCTTGATGAGAGTTTTGCCACTAAAGAGTTCTGTGGTAGCAATACCTTATGGATGAAACTATATCGCTGCTGCATTAACTTTTCATTTTATTGTTACAGTAGCATTAAATGTGACAAAGAAAGAATCAACATAAGAAAATCTTATAGGTAGTAGGGTAAAATGTTGATCAGTCTGATGGCACAACGGCCATACCTTATACTGCAGCATGTTGTTATTCTTTTGCGAATTGAGCTTTTGTGGACGGATGAATTAGTTGAGGCTACACTTTAAAATATACAGCTATTTAATTTATATTCAAAAGACTAAATCATATTCTTATTGGAACCAACAACATTGTTTACAATACTGACAAATCAAGTTATACACTCTTAATTCAACTATTTATTCTTCCGCTCAGAATGTTCAATAACTTATTGTATTTATTAATTAAGTTTATTTTTAAAATAAGCAATCAAATTTATGCAACTTAAACATCAAAACACGTAATTTCATCCTACAGAGAAAATTAGTGATAGCCTTTGCAGGTAATATAAGGTAGGAAATAAGCCAGCCTAATTTATGTTTTATATATAATTCTATCGAAAACTTTATAATGTCCTATTAACTTCATTTTCTAGCTTTCTGTAGTTTGTAGATACAGTTTTCTTTTATCATTAGTAACAAGTGTTGCTTCCTTCGTCAAACGAAGTGTCGGGAGTCAAGCGACCCACACAAACAGCTGAGTTATGGCCAGCAGAGGAAAGCAGGATATTCCCGCCCGTTAGCTTTTTAGGTGCGGCCCCTTTATAAGATGGCCAGGAAGAAGGTGAGAGCCAATAGACCATAGTTTGATTATCTGATGCACAATTGCACTCATCGTAAGAAAATTCTGCACATTTCCCATAAATAAGTAGCACGCATCTCGGGGGATCGTTCACTTGCCTTTCAATTGCAGCCAGTACATGATACATATACAACCTTTTGGGGTTGATATCAGATTTTTAATTGCTATTGACAAAATCTGGACAAATCTGGTATGAATATATATGAGTAGAGCCACAGTAACGTATACCTCAAGCATGCACCGCCCGCCAGCAATACCTGAAGCTGAAGTTACGGGTTCTGTGTGGCTTAGGTTTTTTTTTAAACATAAATCTATACCCATTATAATATCACTTACCAGAAATATAAAGTTAAAATGTAACGCTTCATGGTAATAAACTTTATAATAATATTGATCTTACTCATATTACTGTGCTTATCTAGTTCCACACTGCTCACAATTAGAGAATTAGTTGTAGCAGAGAGGGGGTTATTTACGCGTGCTAGAGTTAATATTGAAATGGCGTACTATATTATGTGTTTAGAGGATCTATTCATCTAGCTTTTGCTTCATACTACAGAAAATAGCTATAATTTATTCTTTCACATACTATTCAGTAAAAATTTGTATATTTCTATCAGTTATACTATAAAAGGGCAAATGTTTGAAGCAAAATGAGGGTGCCAAGTGGCTTACTTTTTCCCTGGATGATATCCTTTAGTCTTGTAGTTTTTTGTTGTTATTATTGGAAAGGCAAATGAAGTTATGTTTTTTGTTTTTTTTTTCTAATATTATTGATCCCACTATAGATTCGGAGTACAAGCTCTGAATCAGCAAGCTCAACTAGTGGCTCTTCTTCCTCAACATCAAGTTCCTCTTCTTCCTCGTCTTCCTCATCTTCATCAGATTCTTCATCATCTTCAGATTCAGAACAGTCATCTGCAGTTTCAACTAGGTGAGTTACTGTGGTGCAGGTATGTTAGTTTAGTAAGTGTTTTTACGTAAAAAAAAAGATAAGGTTATTATTATTATTATTACTATTGGAATTATTATTATTTTATTATTATTATTATTATTATTATTATTATTATTATTATTATTAATATTATTATCATCATCATCAGCATTGTTATTACTTTTATTATTATTTGTGATGTTCCTTTCGCCAGAAGATAAAGTTTTTAATAAGATTATGTACAGTGTTGCACTCTCAATTAAGGACCTTATTTTACATGCATGCTATGATTCTTTATAAGTACTTCTGGTAGAATGAATTTGCTTCAGTTCAGCCATACTACAAAAAGTAAGATTCTCTTGTTTTTGCATTCGTCACATGGATCAAAAAGGTATTTCATCACTGTCAGTGTTGTTTGTGTATAGATACAGTAGGGTGCGGGACAACATACAGTCGTTATAATGCACAACTACCATAATGCACTGAAATTTTAATAAAAATTTAATCAGAATAATCAACCAAACCTGGCAAGATGAACTCACCACTCATGCAAGCACTGAAATTTTAATTAAAATAGAATTAGAATAACAGACTAAAACTCACACGACTAACTCACCAGCAGTGTGAGCAGCTGCTCACCTTTCCACCACCAGTGCCACCTTTCATGAACTAATGACGTAAACATTCAGTTTGCCATGCAACTTGTAATATTTGTGCCTCTTCCTTGATACGTTGCAGTGATTTTCTTTTGTATTTTTGCCTCTCTTCGACCCCTCTACTAGCCATGGATAGTCAGAAGAAGGCTGAGAAGACTGAGAAGAAAAAAGGGCATAGGCAGGCCATCACAGTAGCAATGAAAAATATCATTGAGAAATACAAACAAGGTGCTACCTACACTTACACAGTTGTGTAGTATGTATAATAAACCAAAAAGTATATATATATATATATATATATATATATATATATATATATATATATATATATATATATATATATATATATATATATACATACATACATATATATATGCACACACACACACACACACACACACACACACACACACACACACACACACACACACACACACACACACACACATTCATTTTCTTGTATTTTTCAGAAATTGTGCAATTTTTAGATTATTTTCTGGTTCCTGGAACCAATCAATTTTTCCCCATTGGTTCTTCAGTTCCCATAACATATTTACTGTAACAAACACTACACTGGAACAAATCATATTCATTGTTGCGTACCCTACTGTACTTTTCAAAGATGCGTTCTCCGATATATTTCTGAACAGTCTTGAGTACCTTGGTGAATAGATTAAGGCCATTCTGTTATGTCTAAAGATGATTTGCTTGCAAACAGAACTCCCTCTTTACTGTGTTTGAAAATTTCTCTTTAATGCAATTTTGTGGTTATGAAAAATCTAACAGCATTTGGAAATGTTAGTGAAGTGTCATCTGTACACTTGACCATCTTTTTAGTTGTGTGATACTTTTTCTTGCAGGGTCATAGAAACACTGAGAAATTGATCTGAAAAGAGAATAAATTTGTTATGAGAAGCCTTTGTCAGGGACCAAGGCCCATATTCTGCAAACTGTCATAACAAAGTCCGTCGGTCATGGTGAAATAAAATGGTGCATGTCAGATATAACTCTGTCATAAACAAATATTGTCATCCATAATCTCATATTATCAGTCATAAAATGCTATGATAGGGTTCACCCTGTTTTACCGCTGTTTATGATCGTCAGAGGTCTGTCAACATCATGACAACATGGCTGCACATATAACATGATCCCCAACTGTTTTTTATAAATATAAAAATAAATATTAGTAACTTTGAGTAAATAATGTCCTTCTTTGAGGCAATAAAGTATTATTATAAATAATTGTTGGGAGCAGCACGATCAGTTTTCCTAAACTTTGCCTTGCACAGCCTGTGTGTGTCGGGCTGTTGGTTGTAATCTTCTATGTATCATATTTCTTTTGATTAGATACACTGTCTGACTTCCCTAAAAGTTGTAATATGAAGTCAAAACAATTTAAATTCAAGAAACTAATGTCAAGAATCTATTGCATTCCATAAATTTAAAGGTGACCAGTTGTGAGCATACACTTTGGCAGCAGACAGTGACTGAGATATGACTGATGACTTCTGACTGCCATAAGACTGATGGTCATAAATTCTGTTAGTTATGACAGGTAGCTATAGTTGACCATAAGCACTATGTAGAATATGGGCCCAAATCTCTGCTTGGACACCCAAAAATGCGAGTCAATACCTCACTGATCACGTGAGGATGATCACCAAAGCCTGACTGGGTTTTTGGTTAGACTTGACTGTTCTGTCACTACAATCATACCTGGTTAGTATCATCATATGTATATACAACAAATAAGATTTAATTTTGTCTCTGCTTGTGGCAAGAATAGCATGCCTCAGCAGCACCCTTGCCATAGTGATGTCATTTCCTCAAATGACACCTACAAAGAAAGTTAATAGTCTTTCAGCCTCATCTATTTAATCTACTCTTGAATGCCAAATAATGGATTACAGTTGCCAGTTTAAAATATAGTAGATGTCCAGGTGCATTATTTATATACAATTTGGGAATTAATATTTTAGTAGTCAGTAATATAACTACCATTTTCTTGTAAATTCTGTAAATTACTGTATGAGAAACTGCTATATAAACACTATAGAAGGAACCAAACTACAGTCACTGCAGGGTAAACTGATCTAAAAAATCATATTCGCTGCCTCCCTGCTCCCGTTCAGTGGGCCCGCTGATTTATGCAGTCAGTTTTTACCACTTTCCCTAAATTTATATATTCAAAATATTTTTGATAATGTTAATTAGTTTTTCCCTTAGCTGATTCTTGAGAATATCAGTAGGAAAGTAGTAATATTATTAAAGTTTTAATTTTTACAAAAAATTATGCAAATGACTAAACAAAGCCACTGCAGATGAGGCACGTGTTGACAGTCACGTAAATGACATATTTACTTAATTTATTTCTCTTCCATGAGACTGACCCTTTCCACCAAGGGCCAGCAGGGCTGAGAGTGCGAATGATGTGTGCATGAGTGTGTGGTGCTTTGCCTGGACCACTCCATGTGGGATTGCCGGCCTGGTATACACTCGTACATGCAGATAGAGAGAGATGGATGTTTATTTGTTTCCACAATTTTTTTGAAGAATTAATATTTTCATGTTATTATTGTTTTTGTATTGATTTAAAAAAAATGGTTTAGGGCAAGACTAACTGATTAAGTGACTGAAAAAAAAAAAAAAATAGATAAATTTAGGGAAATGGAAATTTCACAAGTGCACCAGTCAGCTGCCCTGCTGAGGGAGGGGAGGTGGCAGGGTGCCTGGCTTTCAGATCATTGTAGCTTGTGGCATTTTTAGTACTTCTATCATTATGACTTCCTCGTACACATTCAGCACAAACAGAAAATATGAGTCATGTCTCTGTGAATTTAAGAAGTCAAGATACTTCTTATTTTAGTTGAAAATTTGATCTTAATAAAGCTAAAATATTGCCATAGCCAATAAAAGGATTGAGTTGCTCAGTCAATCATTTTGTTGTCAGTGGTATATTTCCAGATTACACTAAAATTGCACCAGGAGAAGCCAAAGCAGTCAGAAACAAAGTGCAATAAACATAAGTTCATCTTAAACCCAGACTTTGCCTTCTTCACATGTCTGCATCACACACACAATACACAACACAGAGCAATGTTACTCAGCTGAAGCTACACAACACAGAGCAATGTTACTCAGCTGAAGCTTGAATTATTTCCAGGCAGGTCCAGCAGGATGACAAATTGTTCATATAGGGAAAGATATGTTTTAAATATTATCAGCTATGTATTGTACCAGTATATTTAAAGCTCCTATCATCTATCTTCATTTCAAGGTGAGCTTTTTATAATAAAACAAGAAAATATAAGATGAAATAATTAGGGACATACTGGAACTATAGTAAGAAAAAAATAATGCTAAAAAGATTCAAAGACTTGGGTATCAAGAATTGTCAGGACATCGCAAAAAAGTAAGTTACTGTCAAAAATCAATGGATAAGATATGAGTAACAACAAGTATTATAAATTTTTTTTTTCAGCAGTAGCAATTTGCATGTTTACTTATTTTATTTTATTTATGCATTTTTCTTTGTGAACAAACTTTACTGTATAGAATAATGTGGACAGTTTACTGGAAAGTTTTGTTGCTTTTTTGGTATTACTGCTGTCTTGTACATTTTGGCAGTTCTTTTGATGCACTGTAGCTCTTAAATGCATATTGAATAATGAACTTTTTGATATTGGAAATCATGAAAGGAAAAATTAAAGCTGAATTTAGTAACAGGTTAAGGGCTTTGATGAAGTGCTTTATTGTTCAAGTATTCAAATAGATAAGTGGAAATAATGGCAATGGTATATAATTGTATTTGTGTGTGTGTGTGTGTGTGTGTGTGTGTGTGTGTGTGTGTGCCCATATCTGAGTGTGTGTTTATGTTTATGTTTGTTTTCAAGGCCAGTTTTAGGTACAGTCAGATGCATAGGTATTGGTGCTTCATTCATTTAACATAAATGTTAAACAGTGTAATTTTTTATTTTATTTCATTGTTTGGTTATTTTTGTGTTCACATTTTTATTCATCATATGTAAACATTATCAGTGTAACTGTAGAACTTGTATGAATGAGAAGGAAGGTGAGGGAACATTAGAAGATCCCAAAATATATTCCTGTTTAGAATCATTGGAACACTAGAACTGGCCTTGGCCATTTCTAGTTGTAGAATTTTTAAGGCCATAAATTTTTGCACATATATCAGAGCTGGCCCTATGATATCACAGGATTTTGGGGGGCGGCCATGAATTTCTTTTTTATAATTTTTTAAACATCAGACCTTGGAAAACCAAAATACTGCTCTGACATCAACACATTTGCATTATGAATAGTATGAAAATCCATGCGCCACCAAAAAAGTGTGACTTCATAAGGCTGACTTTTGGAAATGTGAACCCAGTTGAATTCGCATTTTCTAATTAAAGACTGGTCTTGTGTTGTAAGATTATTTTCAGGACCAGAAATCTTGTACCGTTTTTCTTATGGTTGGCTTTTAAATAATGGAAAAAAAATTTGCTGTACCAGAACATTGTTCTGATATCAAAATGCTGGATATTATGAATAAAAAGTAAAAAAAAAATATATATATATATATATATATATATATATATATATATATATATATATATATATATATATATATATATATATATATATATATATATATATATATATATATATATATATATATATATATGGCTCCCAAATCCTCTACTGACATCAGAGGTTTTTCTTAGATCCTGTGAATTCTGTATAAATTCTGTTAATATTGTAAAGGCTTGGGCCCATTGACCAGTTTTGGGCCTAAGTGATATGAGTGACCACCAGGAACACATCTGCCTGTAGGAATCCTAAATACATAGGTATTATATCTTCTGGTAACTACTCATGTACCATAATTATTTCTACATTTTGATTTACACCCACCTGTTGTGTGTAAGTGTTATCAACACTACTTATGTAATTGTAATGCTTTTGCAACTCAAATTGTCGTCAGGAAGTATTCAGGTGAGGATACATTAAGGGGCTCGAAAACACAGCCCTGCTTGTCTCTCAGAATGCTAGAACTGGCCCTGTGTGTGTGTGTGTGTGTGTGTGTGTGTGTGTGTGTGAACTGTTTAATTGTGGCATTAATTGGGAGGACAAATGCTATTATGGTTCTATTATGATAAGTTTATTAAATATAGATAATGTAACATTCCACCTTATTAATATGGTATATATTAATTAGATGTTATAAGATGGCTAAATGTTTGCTTGGTTCTGTTAATGCATGTTTGTTGCACTAAGTTTAACTGTGTTGCTGGGTGTTGCTAAGTGTGTGCTAAAAAGTCTCATAGCACCCTTACAGTGTCACAAACACTGGTGTAGTGTGAGAGCCTGGCTTGCCTCAGCATGATGGCTGTGCTGGTGAGTCAACCAATTAATCTTGTGGTTGTGCTTCACTCCACTTACAACCAAACCTGCATGTATTGCAGAAGCCGTGATCGCTCCCGTGCTGCTTCCACTGACCAGGAATCCCCCCAGAAGCCTACTCCCCCCACTCAGGCTCCTAAAGGGGGGAGGGAACAACCCCCTCCTGCCAACCCCCCTCAGACCCGCCCCCAGACCAGGTACCCAGGGGCTAAACCTCACCTTACCACCTTCACCTTCTGTCCTTAATCCCCAACAAATTTATGGAATATCATGTAATACCTATCCATCCTGTTCTGCCAGGTAGCCTGTCTCCTTCAGCTGATCCTGATAACATGCTTTGTAGGCTTGGGACTATTTAGATACTAGTCATTATGAGATTAATTACTTAAGAATAGATTTATGAGGAGTAAGTTTAAGAGAAAGCAAAAATTAATACAGTCATATCAATTAATTAAGAAATATAATGGAAAGAGGAGACTCAATGGAAAGGATAAAATAAGTTTATGAGATAAATTTGACTGGTAGCCAAAACTGCTAAATGAAAAAAAAAAGACCATAGGTAAGGAAGCACCAAATTTATGAAATTTGATATCATTTGGGTTTGAAGTATTGTTTGGTATAGCCTGCAGAATTGCTGCACTTGCAGTTGATAAAAAAGGCAGATAGAAATGTTTAGATATAATAAGTACTGCAGCTTGACCAAAGTGTATTTTATTATAACTGACCATGAAATAATACTAGTGACATGCAACATGCATATCCACACATCAGGCATTGCAGGTTATAACAAAGTGAAAAATTAACAGTTGCAAGTTCAGCACTTTATGAAAATTATCTAACATTGTAGTGCTGGAGATGAATATTTTCTTAGAAAGATAAAAGAAGGGATAAACAGTAATAATGCTATATATAAGATATTTTATATATATATATATATATATATATATATATATATATATATATATATATATATATATATATATATATATATATATATATATATATATATATATATATATATGTGTGTGTGTGTGTGTGTGTGTGTGTGTATGTATTTTTTTTTTATTTATTTATTTATTTATTTATTTATTTATTTATTTTATATCTAGAACCACACAAAATAAGTCATGGCTTCATATGAATTTGTATGAGAAGTTAAGGTAAACTGTGAAGAATACATTTATTATATATATTTTACCTTTGCCATAATATTTTTGAGTAGTGAATTGGACACTTGCTATTCTTGTACTAAATTTGATTATATTGCTGGAATAAGAGTCAGGAATGATGACATGGGGTAGATATATTGTTGTTGAAAGACTGAGATAGTCTAATCACAATGAAGAGAATATAATAAGTAATTTCAGTGGAGCACCTCAGCTGTTAAAAGATACACATACCTTGGAAACTATTAGGAAAATATAATTGCATTGGTAAAGTGAGAAAGAAGGGTTTCTTAAAAGATTAATGCAAACTAACATTGAATCCAGTGTTGGATGGTTATCATAATATAGTACTGATAAAATATGAGTTTAAAGAACACTAAATTGGCTCAGGTTTAAGTAAAAGTGTGGGGTATAAGTAATATTGAAATATACCATACTCATTGAGTATAGCAGTGGGCAGGTAGCACCACCCAGTCCCAGTTCTTGGCATGTGGAGTAGGGTGGCTGTTTCCTTCTTCTGGCATCTTTAACCTTCCCAGTCATTGCTGATTGATACCCTTTTAAGGCTGGGCGAATCTAGGAGTGGGGAGTCACCTGAAAAAATTCTGATTTTCTCAGGGGAGCATATACATATTAAAGCAAAATAGAAAAGAAGTTTAAAAGCCAAATAATTGATTAAGAACAGTTGTTTTTACAAAGGAAATATGTGTAGGGAAAGATTAGGAATATGGTTAGGAAATTTGTATAAAGAGTAGTAAGTAAGCAGGTTAACTAGTTTTAACAGTGTTGAAAAATGTAATGAAAAAAATCATTATGTGGGTGCGTGATAAATAAAGAGCTCTTTCTTAATTTGGTAGGTACTGGAATAATACCTAGTGCTCAAAATTTATGAATTCTTTTTATTTAAGAGCACAACTCTTAGTTTGGAAATGTGAGTCACTGAACACTTCCGAAGATCTCAAAGTTTAGTATGGTGGTATGAGTTTTTTGAGGCTTAGATTTTGTTGTGTGTGTAGCTCTTTGTACTGGGTGACCAGTGGCTGCCATAGTGTAGCTTCCATTTCCCCAAGGTCTGGACTTCCCACCCATGTATTATGGGAAACTGAGCTTTGAATCATGATAATCATGTAAGTTTAAAGAATTTGTGAAATATAATAACTTTTCTTAAAGTAATGCTTTTTATTGTGAATATCATGTTAAGGCTCCAAGATTTATGATCATAAAATTAAGCCATGTCATGAACTTATCCTTTTGCTAATATGTGGATATCAAAGTTAAGCAAATCATAAAGACTAAAATACCATAAACAAAGTCAGTATAATGGAAACCAGACATGTATTTTTTATTGATATATGTTGATATTAAAGTACCATTGTGTGTTTTGAAAGCTCATGCCTTCTTGTGACAAGTAAATCTACTTGCTAAGGTAATTTACACAACACATCTAAATGCTTTTTCACCAACCATTGGTGTATAACTTTTACTGTAGGCAAGTGTTTTGAATAACTTTTTTTTTTTTTTTATGTTTGATTCATATATCATTGTCTGGTTGTTTGTGCTATGTTTGTTTGGGATTCATCAGTGTACTAGATGGATGTGGTGAACAGGTGAGACCATGTTAATACTGCATGACCTTCATTGCCACCAATACTGAAGACCTCTTGCAGGATGTGTGCTCAGCTTCTCTTGTCCAGTGCATTTTATTAAGTTGTTTAGTTAGCTTTAGATGAAGTAAATCTTCTATTGACTGCTGGACTGTTTTGAGTTCTATACCATACCAAAGTGAAACTTATTTCAAGCAGGATTCATAATGTGGAAAATTAATCAGTTCATCATCATATAGTATATAAGCCACTCTAGTTTTTATTTGTAACCAGTATTTAGTTTTAAGTAAACATTGATGTCAGGGCATTATAGGTTTGGACTCACTCAGTTACTTAAATAACTGGGTGTAATGTGAAGAAAATACTTAATAATGCATGCTGTTATATTCTTTTTAGAAAGCACAGAATGTATTTTATGCCTGTGAATCATCTCTGTCATTTTGGCTTGTGAGCCTATGATGGGTAAATATTTCTCACCATAGAACAGTGGACAGACTATGATAGCCACCACATTATTGTGCTTCATCCCACTCATTAAGCACTCTGTAAAAGAGAATGATGGACTGAGTGAGCTGGCTTGAAACAAATTTGTGCTGAACATTATACAGTGTGTTAAAAAGTGTGTTGAATTGCAATGCTGCAAGTAAATCTGCACATTAAGACACAAAATACAGTGAAGTAAGTACATGCTACTATTTGAGATGGGTTTGAGACATATGGTATGAGTTTAGTACTTAAGTTTAAACTACCTAAACTCATATCTTGTATATTACAAGTACACACACACACACACACACACACACACACACACACACACACACACACACACACACACACAGTCATCGTAGCTCCCTTGTACATGGGGTAGGAGCTGTTTCTTCAATGCTTTCAGTAAGACTTACATTTGTATGTCAGTCTTAAATTTCAATTATATACAATGAAAGTGAGGAACACCAGCCCTGGTTTTTTTTTTTTTTTTTTTTTTTTTTAAGCTTCATGTTGGGAAAAAGCCAAGGTAACAACATCAACAAGATTTTATTATAGTAATTATCTAGCAATTATCAGTAAATTGTACTTAGGCTTTTGAGTTGGTTGACTTTATTTTGAATTATTTACATTTAGACATAAACAGATCATGTACCATTCATGTTTGCTAGTTTTCAACATAGTTGTGGTGTCTTTTAGGGGATCTTCAGAGTCAGAGCCTGAGGCCACTACAGCACCAAGCAAACGAGGTCCGAAGACCTCAGCCACCACTGTCCCCAAGAGTGTGGTCCCTCCTTCCACAGCACAGCGCAAAAATGGTCCCAAGCCTGCTGCTCGGCCACAGCAGGCAGCCACTCAGAAACCTTCCAGTAAGACAGTCCAGCAAAAAGGAACCAACAATAGTGTACCACAAAAGAAATCTGCACAAAGCAAAAAAAATATCGGTAGGAAAATTTTATTGTTTTGACGAGTATTTAGATATAAATATGCTTGTATAATAGTTCATCTATAGTAAAAGTCTTTTTATTAGTTTTCAACTGCTCTTCCAATTTAGTTGACTCAAAATGCTCGTATCATTTAGTAATTATAAGCTAAGTATATTTACAAAAGCTTTTCTTCAATTTGCATTGTGGGATGTGGTACCCCATTGTTCATAATATCTGGACTGCAGATGCATAGTTGTGTGTGTGCATACTTACACTGGTGTTATGGTGTTATGCAGTAACGATCTGTATACTTGATGGTTTAATTGGGGGTGTATATAGCTGTGTGACTTCTATGAGGGATCAGTTATGGTTTTTTAAAAATCTCCAGAGTAAATTGTGCGTCTTCCCATTCCTATGGTGCTATGTCAGATGGCGTTATGATGATAAAATTGTTGCTTATATAAAGGCAGTTTAGTTTGTGTTTTCCTAGTTGTGAGTTTTATAAATTACTGGAAAGTTCTTTCATTTACATGAGATAAACTTAATGCAGCTCAAGTTTTATTTAAAGGATTGTCTTGAGTTTTGTGAGATTTTAAAACAGTAGCTTTTCATGCCATCCATCATCTTCATTGTTTTGTGGATGTTTATGTAGATGCATGTATAAATTGCAGCTGTATAGTGCTTGTTCTGTTG
Organism: Scylla paramamosain; assembly: GCF_035594125.1. Classification (NCBI taxonomy): domain Eukaryota; kingdom Metazoa; phylum Arthropoda; class Malacostraca; order Decapoda; family Portunidae; genus Scylla; species Scylla paramamosain. Next base: position 8,623,304 of record NC_087155.1, read on the forward strand.
GCCATCTTATGTTTTGCTGTTATCCTTGTTTGAATTCAAATTGATACAATAATATAGTGTGGAAATCTTATCATTATATCATCATTGGCATAATTACCATTGTCCCATTTCTCACTGGGACTTCCAGATTCCAAATGGAAAGTAACAGTAAGAGAGAGAAAGAAGGGCTCTTTGTGTAGCCACTCATTATGATAGAAAACATGGACCTTTTTAGATGTTTTCATGGGTTGTAGTAGGGAAACGGATATTTTTTAGCTGTTTTTCATGGGTCGTATGTAGGCATGATAACTGCTACCAATGTTCTCTAACTTGCCTTGGGGAAAAGAAAGAAATTCCCATCCTTCAGTTTTTACTCTCAGACAATGGGGTTTCCAAATCCAGGTGCTGAAAAAATATTAAACCTTTAACTTAAAAGTTTAAAACACATAGCTAGTAAATAGCCAGGGTATGAAAGTACCGGTTTCTTTATACAGACAGCATTGATGCAGCATGTCCCTGTTATATGGCAGTCCCAGAGACCAATAGATATTATGTCTTTTTGTAATCTACCGTTTCTATTATAATAGGCTAATGCAGGGGTTCTCAACCTTTTGCAAGCTGGGCCACTCAAAAAACTGGTTCAATGCAGTTTGGGCTCCCCCTCTTCCCTGCGCTACCCACTCAACCCCCTCCCCAACTATGTCACCATAGATAGATAGATAGATGGATAGATAGCCCTTGGCTCGGCTATATAGGGCATAACAGCTGCATCTCCTTTGTACTAATAGCCAGTAAGTCCATGATTTTCCTTGATTTTTTTCCCTTCCCATCCTGTGCTCACATCCCCACTGGTTGAGAACCACTAGGCTAGTGCATAAACATTAATAACAGTTCATAGCACAAAGGCAGCTTCATTGGCTAGGTTTTAGTTTCTGATTGAGACTTTCATGCAGCTTGCATTTTCAAACTAGTCTTACTGTGAATCCTTCAAGGGGAGAAGGCAGGTGTAGGGTGAACACAGCTTGGCCACACACTCTGTAGTCCAGTTGAAAGAATACTACCATCGTTTTCCTTGTGTGTTATAAATGGCAACTGAAAGTGGTAGGACTATGGCCCCACTTCTCTTTATTAATTGTTCCTACCATGAGGTAAAGGATGCAATCTTACCTAAATTACTCTATTTGCTGGCACATTAGACACACTTTTTTCTTGAAAAAAATCTAATAATTACTGTGTGTCTAATGTGGCTGTAGTACAGACATCTAGGTCTGTAAGCCTAGGCCTTTAGGTGTGGAGTTGCAGCAGTAGTACACTAAGCACAAATATTGTTACTAATGATATTACCAGTAACAAAATTTTTTCTCTCTCTCTCTCTCTCTCTCTCTCTCTCTCTCTCTCTCTCTCTCTCTCTCTCTCTCTCTCTCTCTCTCTCTCTCTCTCTCTCTCTCTCTCTCTCTCTCTCCTCTCTCTCTCTCTCTCTCTCTCTCTCTCTCTCTCTCTCTCTCTCTCTCTCTCTCTCTCTCTCTCTCTCTCTCTCTCTCTCCCCCCCCCCCCATATCTCAGACAGATAAGGGGGCAGGAAGGTTTGAAACAAAGAAAAGAGGAGGAATGAGCATAACTAGGGAAGGAGAGTACATGAGGCAAGGAAGTGGAAGAAGGGTGAAGGAGGAGGATGGGAAAACAGGGAGAAAGTATAAAGAATAAATATAAGCAGCAAGGGTGAGGAGTGAGTGAAGAATTAGAGGGAGAGAGGAAGTAGTGAGAAATAAGTGTTCTCTTTTCCTTCCCCTACTCCTTTTCATTTTTCCTACATCGGTTCCCTTTGCATTTATGCTCCTTCCATCCATTTTCATTCACAATCAGTCACATTCTATTTAGCAATCCTTGGTATTCTCTCTCTCTCTCTCTCTCTCTCTCTCTCTCTCTCTCTCTCTCTCTCTCTCTCTCTCTCTCTCTCTCTCTCTCTCTCTCTCTCTCTCTCTCTCTCTCTCTCTCAAACACACACACACACACACACACACACAGATTTAGATGTAATGGTACTGCACAGCCACAGCGCTGCATCATACCAGATGTAAGGACAAAATACACGCCCTTTTAGGGATTATGATGGAATTTTTGCTATTGCCTTAGACATATCAAAAGCTTTTAATAGAGTCTGGCACAAGGCTTTGATTTCCAAATCACCCCCCCTATGGCTTCTATCCTTCTCTCTGTAACTTCATCTTAAGTTTCCTCTCATACTGTTCTATTGGTGCTGTGGTAGACAGTCACTGTTCTTCTCCAAAATCTATTAACACTGGTGTTCCTCAGGGTTCTGTCCTGTCACCCACTCTCTTCCTATTATTCATCAATGATCTTCTAAACCAAACTTGTCCTATCTACCCCTACACTGATCATACCACCAAGCACTTTTCCATGTCTTTTTGTAGATGTTTAACCCTTCAAGAAGTAAAAACTCACACAGGGAAGCCACAGAATGCCAGACTTCTGATCTTTCTAAAATTTCTGATTGGGGTAGAACAAACTTAGTTATGTTCAATTCCTCAAAAACACAATTGCTCCATCAGTCAACTTGACACAACCTCCCAGACAACTATCCCCTCTTCTTCTTGGTCTGTTCTTCACTTATAATCTAAACCGGAAACTTCACATCTCATCTCTAGCTAAAACATCTTCTGTGAAGTTATCTCTGCCAGTTTTTTTTCAACCCCCACCAGCTGCTAACTCTGTACAGGGGCCTTATCCATCCATGTATGGAGTTTTGCTTCAGTCATACTGCTCTTTTAAACAGGATGGAATCAAAAGCTTTTCATTTTATCAACTGCTTTCTTCTAAATGACTGTCTTCAGCCTCTTTCTCATCACCACAATATTGCATCTTGCTATCTTCTACTGGTATTTTCTTGCTAACTGCATGCCACCCCTCCTCCTGTGGCCTTGCTGCACAAGATCTTCCTTCTCTTATCCCTATTCTGTTCACCTCTTTAAAGCAAGAGTTAACCAGTATTCTCACTCCTTTCTCTGGTAAACTCTGGAACTCCCTGCCTGCTTCTGTGTTTCCTTCTTCCAGTGGATTGAACTCCTTCAAAGGGGGGGTGGGTTCAAGACGCTTATCATTTTTTTTATTTATTTATTTTTTTTTTATTATTCTATGTGACTGACATCTCTTTGGGAACTGGCAGTAAGTTGGCCTTTCTTTCTATTAAAATTTTGTATTGGCCTGGGCCAGAGGCTCTCATAAAAAAAAAAAATAAAATACTTGCTACAATTTTTGTATTAAATTTATGATGAAATATAATACATTTTTTTCAACAAAACATTGTTGAAAAATAGGGTGCATTTTATGCAGAGGTGTATCTAATATGCTGGCAAATATGGTACCTTCCTTTTAATTGTAGTATAGGTAGTGACTGGGAATTTCATCTGGCTGCAGCAGAGCTGTCTGCCTGGATCAAGTTTTCTGTATTCTGGTTGGTCTATATCTCACCCACTGTGCCCTGTCACTTACCTGGGCTGCTGCTGCTCACACAATATTCCCTGTCTTGTTATATTTTTCTTGATGTTGATAATGTAGGACTCTGTTACCTTTCTCTCCTGGTATGATTGCTCTCAAGAATTTTATTTCATTACTTTTTTTCCAAAATAAACTCCCAAGACTGTCTTCTTACCAAGATGGGAAGTAAGCACATTCTTGAAAGCAATCTTAGCAAATAGCATAATAAGATTTTAAAGTTTTTCTACGTTACCAATATGAAAATTCTACCAAGAAGGGGGAATATTGTTTGGATAGAAGTGGCAGTCCAGATAGCAATGGCAGGACAGAATGGTAGCATATGAACCAGTCAGGATGTGGAATCTTGATGCAGGCAGATGGCAAGAGGACTAGTCAACATTTTCTGCTGCAGCCATTGAACTTATTTGGTGTTTATGCTGAATGGATTGGCCTGCAACCCTTACTCTCAGTGAAGAAACCCGTAGGAGAAAATTAGGAATAAAGTTGTCATTTCTCAGTCCATATTCCTTTCATCAAATGCTCACACTCGTCACTCTGTTGTCATATAAGATTCATTGTTTGATTTATCTTGTTTTTCCCCTGAAAGTTTCTTGATTTTGTGGCTACTTGTTACATACCTAAATATGGTGAAGAATAATTTTACTGCACAATTGATAATGTAAGTATTGAGACTCTTTATGCTACACACTAACAAAATTCACATGTTATTTGAATAAAAAGACTTTTATTATTGTAGTATGAAATATATTGTAGAATTATTGTAGATTGCATTCTATTTTTGTGTTGTATATAATCCACATCCTCCATTCAAATAGTCATGCTTATGTGAATATGATATTGATTTATTGACTTCCTGAAGAATTAAATAAAGCACTATGTATATTCACTTTTTAAAGATCATTTGTTCTTTTTATTTCTTTTTAGGGGGTGGGAATGCAGCAACTGCAGACAAATCATCAAAGAAAAAGTCCATCTTCTCTCCTGACAACAGCACAGACTCAGAGGGAGAGACAAAAAGGCCTGTAAATAAAAAGGGACCACAGCCCAAGTCTCAGCCCAAGCCACAACCCAAGCCTCAACCTAAAGCTCAGCCCAAAGCAACTACACAGAAGCAGCACGCCTCTCAACAACGGAAAGGCTCAAGTAAAGTTCAAGTTCCAGAAAAACCATCTGAAAGATCTTCAGAATCCTCAACTAATTCATCATCTGCATCATCAGGTAAACTGAAAAAAATGTTTGATATGAATATTATAATTATAAGATGCAAGAAAAAACTTGTAGGTGTGATTGTGAGTGTGAGTATACATATGCATGTGGGGAAGACTGGTCTTGGCATAACCTCTTCCTGGTGGATGTCTGTTTGGTGTGTAGATGAATGGTTAGCTTTCTGTTTTTTCACACTGATGATAAGTACCAAAGAAGAGTGCACAGCCATCCATGGAATGAAAGGAAGCAAAAAAAAAAAAATTATGTAAATAAATAAATAAATAAATAAATAAATAAAATACAGTAAATAATAATAATGATAATAATAATCTGTGCCCAGCAATATATATATATATATATATATATATATATATATATATATATATATATATATATATATATATATATATATATATATATATATATATATATATACTTTAGCAAAAAATATTATTCAAAGTTAATATTAAATCTTCTATAATTGCAGAGAGTGATAGTGATAGTTCTTCTGAGTCCTCAGCATCAGCAAAATCTTTATCTGATAAGCCAGTCATTCAGCAAATAGTGAGAAGAAAATCTCAGACTAAGTCAACTCCAGCAACAACAGAGAGTGACAAAGAGGAGGAGGAAGAGGAGGAAGATGACGAGGATACTCCAAGGAAACATGTAACAAGGTCATCTAGTGTGAAAACTAAAAGAGGCTCCTTACTTGGTATTCAGAAAGGAACCGAATCTGATTCTGAAAATAATGGCAAAGGTAATTCTTATTTAGATTATAATACTTGTAAAGGAGGATAAGGTAGAAATATTTTGAGTGATAATTAAAGACTGCAGATTGTGAGTTTTAAGTACTGTTCTCTCTCTCTCTCTCTCTCTCTCTCTCTCTCTCTCTCTCTCTCTCTCTCTCTCTCTCTCTCTCTCTCTCTCTCTCTCTCTCATTAAGGACGAGATGATGAGGATATATGATGTAGATGCTGAAGATCCCTGAAAAATGGAAAAGCAAAGTATTTTAGTACAGTATTTGAGAGAGGAGTGTGAAAGAATATGAGTACTGATGTGTACAGTGATGTGCATGAACAATAACATATGGGGACTGTTCTGCAGTGGCCATCCTTTGATGAAGTTCTGAGGAATGGATATCTGTATAGATAAAATGTACAAGAAACTGTGGAATGCATAAGGTATAT
>NC_087155.1:8634191-8649191 GCF_035594125.1 Scylla paramamosain
ATTTTCCTTTAAGTAATCTCTCACTTCTAGTACACCTGAAAGTAACCCATCTGTTTGTATACATTACTCTTAATGTACTGCTTTTCCCACCACTTGTAATTTTTCTGTTTGCTGCTGTGGTTCTTTCATTTCTTGTTCCCTTTCCTGAATACACCATTTCCTTAGTCTCATATCTAGTACCCTCCAGTAAAATTTCCTCTTTTCAGTCTCTGTCCTTCTCTTGTTTTTTTTCCTTAGCTTCATTTCTCAGATCCCTTTCATTTTCCCTTTCTTCCAAGTGTGTGTGTGTGTGTGTGTGTGTGTGTGTGTGTGTGTGTGTGTGTGTGTGTGTGTGTGTGTCTGCATCTGCAAGAGTGAAAGGGATCCATGCCTTTGAAGAATACAGAAAATAAAGCATAGGCAGGATATTTCTGGATGTTCATAGCATTCACATTTTCCTACTGTAATTTTTCATGTATCTGTTGCAGAATGTCTTGGAAAATACACCTCTGCCCCCAATTGAGAAGCGCAAGTGTCCTGTAGAAGGCTGTGACTCCACTGGTCATCTTGGTGGACTGTATGAAAGGCATTTCTCTGTTGAAGCCTGTCCTGTTTTTCACAATGTCACAAAGGAAGAATCAAAGGTAGATATAATTAATCCATCTTGTTATTTGTACTAAGTACTGTTGGGACGTTATTGTCAGGTTAAATGTTGATGCTTTCAACTTTGCACAGATCCTCTTCAGTCTTCTTTGAGCTCTTCCCTAAAAAAAAATGGTAAGCTGAAGATTTTACATAGCATGATTACCCTTTGCCTACATTTCTTTGTATTAGTACATGATGACATCTTTGAATGGAACTTTTTTTTTTTTTTCCAATTAGTAGCCTGGTGGTGAAGTAGTTAGCATGCTGGGGTCATACCAAGAGGTCTAGTGTTTGAGTCCTATGTTAAGTTGAGACTGGGATTTGTGAGGCATTTCATCGAAGTAAAATCTTGGATCTTGGTTATCAGCCATGAGCAAGATATACTTCATAAATAGTTGTCAAATTTTATTCTTCTCCTGTATTATTTTAAACCAACAAAGTGTTTCAGGGTTGCTCTCACCTACTGAATACATTGCTGCTCAAAAGTGCACTCTCTGTGAACAAATTTTGTGGTACTGAAGAATGATTTTGGAATATGTCAGTAGAGGAAAGAAAACATGGAAATACCCATCTCTCAAAGCATAAGAATAAGCCAAAACTCTATAAAATACGCATAAAATATGTTCACAAATGCAGTACTTAGAGGAAAATAAATTTTGTCACAGTTTTCATTAAAGGAAATGTACCTTTAACATGGTATCTGAAAAAAAAAAATAAATAAATAATAAAAAAAATATATATATATAAAAATATATATATATATATATATATATATATATATATATATATATATATATATATATATATATATATATATATATATATATATATATATATATTTTAGATGCCATGTTAAAGATACATTTCCTTTTATGAAAACTATGACAAAATTGATTTTCCTCTAAGTACTGCATTTGTGAATATATATATATATATATATATATATATATATATATATATATATATATATATATATATATATATATATATATATATATATATATATATATATATGAGCAGCACTGTAGGAATACAAAGTTGTAGCCAACATGTGACAAGAGAAACAAGGTGAACTGCTCACTGAACTATTATTATCTCTTGATATATTTCTATTTCACTTCTTTCTTCCATCTGTTCTTTCATCCTTTCTTTTCTGTCCCCATAAAAACAGTTGTGCTCAGGAAACTAGGCAAGCCTTACCAATAGACAGTAGGCCCCAACTACAATGACTGTTCACATGTACTGTTACTGATTGCAAATATCTTTATATGATAGAAGTGAAAGGTGACTTTGATATAATATCAGTGCTGGTCTGGCCATACCAAGCTGAAACACTGGTACAATTACTTGGCAGATACTGGTGACCACTCTTTTTGGTACCATCACTTGTGGAAAATATTTTGCATCAGTGAAATTAGATAAAATATTTCAAGTTTTTCAGATCTACAGTCACATCTTTCCCTGGAAGGCAGAGTCAAAGCCAGTCAGTTTTGGTCATTCACTTGAACAAGCCACTCCTCCTTGGCCCCCCACATACATGGCTGTTCTAACGGTTTCAAATAACATTTACACCATGGTATAAGTGGGGGCAGAGGGGCTGGTTTGTTTGAGTGAATGCCCAGAACTGATTGGCCTTGACTCCAGTTTCCATAAGGGGAAAAATTAGTAGGCATGAGGGTACATTATACTGATGTATGGCACATAAATACTAAAATCCTAATGTTTCCATTTTATAGTCTTTAAATCTTATTAAATATTTTTAATAGTACACCTCACTTTTAATGCTATATCTTGAAGGATAAAATCATTTAGAATCCCAGATAGTACCGATGAGCAAATCAAGGATTTGATTAGGAGCACTACAAGTATATTTTGTAACTTTTCAGCTAGAAGCGTTCTCTCAGTGGAAGACATTTAGCTATATCATGATTTTCCTATACCTCATACACCATAACCTTGTGCCCTGAACATTAAGGGCCCACAAATTGTGAACTCAGTATATTTGGAATTTGGCACTCTACCATATAGGGATTTTCAGAGTTTCTATTAGTTTTTAACTGCTCAGCTTAGTTTTTTACCCTTGAATACTGGAGATAATTTTTCAGTTTTCATAAATTCCTAGTGCTTCTTTGAAGCTAATCATTATTATGCCTTAATAGAGTTAGGAAAACGTTTTTTAAATTATATGTAACATATCATTCTTATTGTATTATTTCAAAGCAGACAAGACAAAGCTTTTTGTCTGATCGACTCCTCTCCCGCCGACTGTCTTCAGCCTCTTTTTTATCGGTGCAGTGTTGTATCTCATTCTGTCTTCCACCACTATTTTCACACTAACTGCACTTCTAATCTTGTTAACTGCATGTCTCCTTTCCTCCTGTGGCCTTGCTGCACAAGACTTTCTTCTTTCTTTCATCCCTATTCTGTCCACCTCTCTAATGCAAGAGTTAACCAGTATCCTCAATCATTCATCTCTTTCTCTGGTAAACTCTGGAACTCCCTGCTTGCTTCTGTATTTTCTCCTTCCAATGACTTGAACTCTTTCAAGAGGGAGGTTTCAAGACACTTTTTTTTTTTTATAGCATTCTATCTGATATCTTTATAGAAATTGGCATTAAATGGACCTTTTTTATTCAAATTTTTTCTTGCCTTTGGCCAATGGCCCTCTTTCATAAAAAAAAGGCAAGTATTAGCTAATAGGCAACTCTTCTCATAGGAATTGCACCTGTAAGAAAACATTCATAAATTAAATAGAGCTGGGCTTCAGGAAAATCTCCAATTAGAATACTGAATTTTTTAATATTTGATTTAGGTGTGTCTGCCTCGTTTTAACAAAAATCAATGAGAAATAGTAGTGTATTAGGTGTGTCAGTGCTTAATTTATTAATCTAGTGTCATTGGAGAAATCTGATTAGGAAAAGATCTAGTCTTAAGTATATTAGAATTGTATTTTTCCAGTCAGTCTTCCTTCATCTGAGCTGCAGCTCATATACTATGGTATATGCTAATGTTGGCAGGAGAGAAAAAAAAAAACCTGTCCTATGTGAAATTGTCAGTGGAGATGGGAAGGTGCAAGATAGGAAGTTGTTAAGATAGAACACATGTTTTATCTTGTTCAGATTGCCTCAGCTGCCATGTTAAGGTGCCAAGTGCCTTCCTTGGCTTACTGATATTGGTCACTGTTTGTTCAAAGCATGATTGATGCAGCCAAAGCAAATACCCTGCAAATACTCTGAGCACATCAGAAATTTAGAACCACTCTACAAGGATAAATTTCTATTTTCTCAGAATTTGTGACATTTAAAAATAGACTATGATGCTCAGGTCTTGTTGTAATTATTTCTGAAAGGATACAGCTGTGGAGGTGACATTTGCCAGTGTTTCAAATCCCTGAAATTACTTTTCATGTTGTTAGTCACAGTCTCTGAAAGCAGACTTTTATTTCGCAAAATTTTCATCAAGAACCAATTTCATTCAACAGTGGCACGAAAACAACTAAATGCCTGGCAGCAGGAAGGAATGGTGTTCCACCAAATAAATAAAATTGTCTTTATATAGGCTGTGCTGACCATCATCTACATGTCTATACATATCTATATATAATTTTCCAGCATTTGACATATCCTGACTTAGTACTAAATATAGACACTGCTGCAAATCTAAAGAGACACATGCATTTATGCATAGATACTTATGTATGAATATTACCATAAGTGATTATATGTGTGTGTGTGTGTGTGTGTGTGTGAATGGATATGAAAGAGTGACTCACATCCATTGCAAAAGCAATGATCAGGACTTATAACCTGGATGTGGTTTCTTTTCCATCCTCTTATCTTACTTAATTTATAGTTCCTTTTATAATTTTCTTTCAAATAAATGACATATTCTCATATTATGAAAATAGAAGTGACAAGAATGCAAAGAAGATCATTTGAGTTCTTCCATGAATACCCTTTTATGATGAGGGACAAAGAACAACTGACTTACAATATAGTGGTGCCAGAAGAAGTCTAGGCAGGTAACTACAAGTTTATAGTAATGGTGCAAAAAAAAAAAAAAGTATCTGTATATAGATCTCCCTACAATCCACAGTAGTGTAGTGAAATGGGTGAACATTTATGTATAGGTGCATCTATAAATAATCCCAGTTTCAAAATGTTATATAAACCCTCTGACAAGAAAGGGATTTGTTATGCTGTGATTTGGAAACTGGAACTTCCTCACTGATAATTGAAAGTATCATTATATGCTTTTAGCATTTTAAATGCAGAAAACAAAGTATATATATATATATATATATATATATATATATATATATATATATATATATATATATATATATATATATATATATATATATATATATATATACACATACATACATACATACATACATACAGTGGAACCTCGGTTTTTTAACTTAGTTTGTTCCTGAATGCTGTTTGAAATCCAAAATGTTCAGAAACAGAAACTATTTTCCCCATAGGAATCAACGTAAAATAGATTAATCTGTTCCAAGACACCTGTCCACCATATCTTAGCAGGTAATGACTGACACTCCCATTGCTAAGATGGCCACTCCATGACATCTCCAGCTTAGTTTTTTTTTTTCATCCAGAGACAATGTATTGGATGAACTTAGTGACACAGAACTCATCAAAAGATAGTGTTTAGACCATCTAGGCATTCTCTTTCTCACCAATCTAGTGAGAGTGACACAGAGTGACACAGAGAGGAACAACCCACTTACTGCCAAAATTAAGGTGATCATAGCACTTAAACATTATGCTGCTGGGAAAAGCTACTGGGAAAATGCAGTTGTGCAGTAGTGATGGCATTGTGGGTCATAGATAGAGCCGCAGGATCCTTGGGATTACTCCTGAGCACCAAAACTTGTTTGTTTATATCAAGGTTCTTCAACTTCTTCAACTGGATCACATTTAACTTATTTAAAAAATTGAATTACTGTCTTACCCTCTGTATCTCTCCTGCAAATATATAAAAATGAAAGAAAATTTTATAGAAACTATAGATTAGTAATAAATGGCAGCTTTTGCTATATTTTATAGTATTTGAAATCAAGTAACTTTGTTCAAAAACTGAATTATTGTACAGTAACCGAAGCAACCATGAGTTCAAAATTTTGTTTGAAAACTGAGTTGTTAAAAAAAGGGAGACCAAGGTTCCACTGTGTATATATATATATATATATATATATATATATATATATATATATATATATATATATATATATATATATATATATATATGCACAGTGGAACCTTGGTTCCACTTGGTTTTATATATATATATATATATATATATATATATATATATATATATATATATATATATATATATATATATATATATATATATATATATATATGTATATATATTATATATATATGTGTGTGTATGTGTGTGTGTGTGTTATTCTGTACTAGTGGTAATATAAGTCTGTCTTTGTTGGCTAAGTTTATTGTGATGTCTTATTGAGTTTAAAATTATGTACTCTTCATTGATTGAAAATGAGATTTTTAGTGTTTATGTCTAGTATTTAATGTATTTGAAAGCTGTAAATTTTTATTCTTCAAGACCTGTAAAATAAAGCTTGATGGCCTTTCTTTTCATACTTTAGTTTGGTTCTAAAGTTCAAATAAAAAATTGTAGCTTGATCTATAAGGATTCATTATTGTGGACATTGAGGCTTTTGTTACAAATAATTAGATGTGAATTGATTTGACAATATTTAAAAGAGCATTGTGTCAAATGAAGAAGAGAATTTGTTATGATTATCTCCAGGGATGAATTTAGCCTTATGTAAAATATCCTTTTGTTATTACATACTTTTTATTGCAGGACATAATTTATTACCATTGCAGTGGATGTACACAAACTTTTGCAATATTGTTATAGAATAAACGCAAGCATACAAAAGAGTGAAAAGTAGGGAAATTTTATTTATTTATTTTTGTTGTTTCCAAGTTGCAGAGGAAGTCTTACAGCAACCTTGGTGTACAATATGGGACTCAGGGACTGCCATTTGTATCCCTGATGGCTTCTTGCAGCTTACCTTATTTTCTTTCTTATGCTCTTATTGTCTGAGGCAAACCTCCTCCTCATTGTCCTACCCTTCCTTCCTTCCTTCTGTTCTGTTCTGTTCTGTTTTGTTCTGTTCTGTTCTGTTCTGTTCTGTTCTGTTCTGTCCTGTCCTGTCCTGTCCTGTCCTGTCCTGTCCTGTCTTGTCCTGTCCTGTCCTTTTCTTGAATTTCTTTTTCATATTATCTGAGTTGTATTCTGTGTTGTGATTGCATGAAGAATGAATGGTGGTTGTAACATATTACATCACAATTTTGGAATTAGATTTGGTATGTATTTTACACTTAATCTTACAAGAAAAACTATTCTTTTATTACCAGTTTTGTTTTGCTAGTTTATTGCCATCTTTGTGCTGTAAGAGTGGTACCTCTGTCTTCCAGGATGCTATTGATATGACCAAGATAGAGGTAGAGGAAAGGGGTGGATAGCATGTTGTTTGATGCAATGGCATTCACTATTATGTTAGAAAATTTTGTCATTCAGTCTTTGTCTCTACCTAATTGTGCAATCCTTTGTGCAGGTCAATCGTCAGAGTAGAGAAGCAGACAATCAAGAGAGGGAAAAGGCAAGAGTAATGATTGGAAGTAAATCACCTCGAAATGGGCCAAATGTGGAGCAAAGGAATTATTGCAATAAGGTATGTTTATTTTTTGTTTTTTGTTTCACCTGAGTACCTTATCTTTAGTGCTTTGTCTTTTTGCTAGAGTGTCCCATGTCCCCTTGCTCCATCCATTTCTGTCACCTTTTCTGATGCACAAGGAATTCAGTGGCTGTATTCTTACTCCCCCATGGCAGGGAAAGGATATTTCATATTTAGGGGATAAGAGAGTGATTTGAATAAGTGTGAATATGGAAGTTGTATGCCTTGTCTCAGCCCTCTCCCCTTATATGGGAGACAGCCTTGGTATATGTATGTATGATGTATTTCACCTGACATTCTCATATATCCTATCACCTGCACCATGCAGTAATATTTAGTTGATGCATAATATTCTTGTGCCAACAGATAAGGGACTCAAGAGAGAAGCTAAGTGAACCCCGTCCAGGAGAGGAGGAGATGGCTGACAGAGATCGCCAACCCTCCCTCCGAGGCTACACGCCAGAATGGGACCTCCAGCTCTTCATGGAGGCTCAGGCAGCAGCCAGCGAAAAAATAGTAAGTACTAGGAAGTTACATATATGTCTTGAAATTAATGAGAATGCAGGTGTTGAAAAGGAAGTTGATTCTGTAAAGGCAGGCAATTCTGTTCAAGGTATTGCCAGGAACTTCCTTATCATTTATTTATGTATTGCTATCTCTCTCTCTCTCTCTGTCTTAAGAGACAGTGAAGTTCATAACATGAATAGTATTTGAAGTATCCTCAATGAGATATTCCATAAACAAGGCATGTAATTGAAATTTTAATGCTATATAAAACTTACCTATTTGTCTCTATCTCTGTAATGCCTCACTCCCTCTGGAAGTAACCCATGAAGGGTGGCCATGGCAGAAGAGCCTCCACCTCACCCTGTTCAGACATTATCTTCTTGCTTGTTCAAGCATCTGGCCTCTATTGAAACCACTTACACATATATGCCATCGTTCCATCTTTCAAGTGACTGTCTCACTTTCAGCTTCACTCACCTACACTTTTTTATCAAGTACTATTAAAAAGATTAATAAAGCTGTTTATGTGGACTAGCTGGTGGTTTGAGGTAAGAAAGCTATTTCATTACTTGGTCTTGTTAAATCAGATCACACTCAGCCTCTCGGGCCAGAGAAAAGCCTCACCTTTGATTTTCTCTCCACAGGAAGATGACCTTCGTGGTCTTCCGGACAGCAAGGGAATCCGGTACATAGAGATGGGTCGGTATGAGATGGAGGCTTGGTACCAGTCTCAGTACCCTGATGACTACAACCAACAACCAAAAATATATATTTGTGAGTTTTGCCTCAAGTACATGAGATCCAGAACAATACTTCAGAGACATGCTGCCAAGTGTGTCTGGAAGCACCCACCTGGGGATGAAATTTACAGGTAAGCTTACAGTGAACTCATCGTTATTTTGAAAAGCAAAAACAAACATAATAATGCTTATGCTTTAAACTCAGAAAAATGTTAGGACAGTTGTTTTAAGAAGGAAAGATAGAATCATAAAGGTGTGTGATGAAGAAAGCTAGCACTGAGATCAGAAAGGCAGCATAATACAGCACAATGGCATCAGTGCTTACTGTAACATATATTAGTTAACTCAAAAAAAAAAAAAAACTACAGTTGCTGTTTATTTCCTGTGTATATTCAGGCCACATTACAATAAAAGTGTTAAATTGGATAGTAGTCATAGCATGGAACAAATTAAATCTCCTTTTCCTGATTATTAACCCAGTAAGACAAAACAAGATGCCTTGTCTGGGCTACCTCACTTAAGGAGGGGTTTCAGCAGTACTGTACTATATAGAGAAATCAACCATCTCAAGTTTACTTTCAGATTACAAGTATTGTCAAATCTTATTCTGATAAACTTAGGTTTGACCTCTATATTCTTTCCAACTATTAACTCATTCTTTTGTGTTGTATTTTCCATAGAAAAGACAAGTTATCAGTTTGGGAAGTGGATGGCAAGAAGTTCAAGATATACTGTCAGAACCTGTGCCTATTAGCAATGCTCTTCCTTGACCACAAAACATTGTACTACGATGTTGAGCCTTTCCTCTTTTATATCATGACTCAAGCTGATGGAGAGGGTTGCCACATTATTGGGTACTTCAGTAAGGTAGGTAGTGATGAGCTTTTCTTCAAAACTGGGCAAAAGTTGGGCAAAAGAATGTGACAGATATCAGATTTAGAAGGTGCATGAGATGCAGTGAAAGAATGAGGTCATAGCATTGTGGAAGAAGAATGGCAATTGTTTAACTCTTGCATACTCATACTCAATACCCTCACCATATATTTATGATGGCAAATGTGAAAAAATTCTATAATGGTTCTCCCTTCATTATACTTTATAAGAGATGCAATACATGTAATCCAAGCCTTAGCCAAAGTAGTGAGTGTTAGTTTGTTGGTGTGATCCTTGTACTGCACAGAATATGTATAATTATAAAATGTTATTTGTAACACTTAAAGTGCATGTAATCTTTGTGTTTATAGTAGAAAATAAATATAATAGTAAGTATATCAACAGTAGAAAAATTGATATAGTTACAGGATATTGTTTATGAACTTGACAGACACACAGAAAAGTGTGCCACCTCTCACCTCCTCATATGGAAGGAACCTCCTATCTTGCACATACTAGTTGTGTGGTGAAAAATGTACTTTGTGTCACTCATATGTGAGTAGCCTAACAGTTATACACATATTGATGGTATGATGAAATAATATAAATATCTATACCAAGGTGACATAACATCTCTAGCATCACTACTTGTCATCTGAAGCACTTATGACATTACATGTTTAGCACTATTTTTCCATTACTTAAGATTTTAGAGTGAATAATAAAATCAGCTGGTACTATGCACAGATCCAGTATCAAAATAGCTGGCACTGCACAAAATAAAATTGCTGTGCTGGAGTGTACAGGTGAAAATAATGGATGGTGGGATGAAAAAGGAAAATTAATGGCTGAGAAGTACCACTATAGCTGAAAAAGGCATGCATACATATTGTCAGTGTTGATGTGTTGAATGAGAGATTTAAACAAGAGAAATCTAGTGTGAAACAAAAGCAAGTAGAAGTGAGAGATCAGGTGAGGTGAGGTAGGAGACTGATAAAAAATTTTAAATGAATATTGTTTTTGGAGGAGGTAAAGAGGATGTGAAAGGGGATGTTGAAGAAAGAAGAGAATGTGAGAGCAGATGTTGGCAGCTAGGATGTTGACTGAAGGATGCTGTAGGAAGGAGATGGGCTGAGTATTTTGAGGGACTGCTGAGTGTAGAAGAGGTTAGGGAGTCTAATATTGTTGCAATAGGAATGAACCAATTAATTAATGTGTCAGAATTAAATAAGTCATTGAACACAAAGGAGGAAGTGAATGGAGTGAAATTTTGAAAAGCTGCTGATTCAGATGAGTTATGCATTCCTTTATCTGAAGAGTGGCTGTGTGTGAGTTGTTAAGTGGTTTATAAAATGTATTTTTTGCATTAGACAAATATGTCTGTGGTTTATTCTTTTGCATAAAAGTAATGGTAATAATTAAAAATATGTATATTTTAAAGATAGCTCTTTTGGGTGTTTTAGGTAATGCATATAGGAAAATACTGATCAAAAGCATGGTGCAAGTGATTTGTGAGGAGCAGTGTAGCTTATGAAGAGGGAAAGGATACATGGACTATGTAGAAGTGTGCTGAAAGATAGGTGTGTGCAAAACAGTTGGCCAAAGGTAAGTTGGCTCTCTACCAGAAGTAAGAATTGGCATCCTATAATTTTCTTGTTTTATCTTGCCATATTTGTATTCTTTCTGTCTTCTATATTTCATCTAAAGATGGTGCTGGGCTGGGAAACCACTCACTCTTTCACTCTTATTTGTTTTTTTTTTCATAATCTATCACCTGAAACCAGGGCATCCCACTTACATTGCCTCAAACAAAGTTATAACCACAACATGCTCACTACATGGAAATCCTGAGCAGTTGACCTTGAACCTCAAATGAATAAGTTTTGGGAGAGAGGCATTGTACCAAAATTAAACCCAGGACCTAAACATGAAACCCCACTGCATTACTGATTGAACAAAACATATATCCCATGCTCCAACAGGGTTGTGGGGCTATTCTGTTTGGGTCATTACACCCCAAGTGGTGATGGGAATTCACAGACACATTATTAGTTTGCTTCTTCAGGGTGCCTTGGTTTCTTTGAATGATTTTCAACAGGTACCAAACACTTGCGTTTGGTGCCATTTTTGGGAAGCACTAAGATAATTTAGCCATGGAGCAAATCTGTGCCATCTAGACTTTTGGTCACAGTTATTCTAATATGTCTACCAGCTATGTCTTTGTGAATCATATGGCTGCTGCTATGTAGAACTCCATAACAGCCATCCCATTTGGAGTTCATAAGAGCAGACATCCAGTATAGATAGAAAGACAAATAGGGATGCGTTTGGGAATTAATGGTTTTGGAGAAAACCCATATAATAGATTGAAAATGGTTGTGTACTTGTGGATTGTTCTGGGATTATGTGGACAAAGTGGTAGTTTATTTAAGTAAAGAAAGTGGAATTTTTTCATATACAGTACCTCCCAAAACTATCTTTAAAAGTAAGAGGTCTACATTCTGACATAATGGATGGTATTATTTGACATGTTTGGTGATTACAATGACAACAGTTGGCAGCCCTGCACATTAGGGATAGTTGGCATACATTACACATGACCTGGGAAGTAGATTGGCACATCAGCATCATGTCAAGCCATGTATACCAACCTTACCAACGTGACACATGATTAGGCAGCAGGTTTCATATTGTTCATTATGCCACTGTTTACACCACACTTCAAAGATAGTTTTGGGAGCTACTGTACATAGCTGAACATGCCTTTAAGTGAAAATAGCATAACTGAGTGATATTCTGTTCAGATAGGGCTGCAGCAAGGATGTGTGACGCACCCTTGGTGACTTAATGTTTATATAGAGGTGAATGAAGACATTGGGTAGTAGGAGGATGAATGTAGTTTTGAGTGTTAAGTTGCTTGAGGAGGTAGACTGGTTCAAGTATCTAGGGCTGTATATTACTGTGGATGAAGTTTAAAATAAGTAAAATGAGAAATGGGGAGACCAATAAATAATGTGCTATGAATGAGAAGGTTGTATGAGGGTATTACAATAGTACTGACAGCATTGTATGAGGCTAAACTGTGGATATGGGAGCTGAAGAGAAGATGAAAGTAGCAGAAATGGAATGTCAAAGGAACATGGAATAACACATATTAGGGAGAGAGTGAGAAATAAGGAGGTACAAAGGAGAGCTGGTGTAGCAAGAGTCAGCACAGCAGGGAGTGATATGAGGGTTTGGGCATGAACAGAAGATGAACAATTAATGAAGGTAATAGGATTTGATGTGAGAGGTACAAGAATAAGGGAAGACCACAAATGAGATGTGTAGGCAGTGTGAAGAGAGTGTTGTATTCAAGAAGGCACTTGTGAATCCTTATGTATGATGTGAGTGAATGAAGAGCAGGTATGAATGCTTAAATGGAACATAGCCTTGAAATCCTTTTATTGAAAGTTTGCTTTCATGTGGTCTGATCAACTTCTCAGTGTGTGTGTGTGTGTGTGTGTGTGTGTGTGTGTGTGTGTGTGTGTGTGTGTGTGTGTTTTAAGATAAATTTTTATTTAAATTTAGGGCTTGTGATTTTTATTATTATTATTATTATTATTATTATTATTATTATTATTATTATTATTATTATTATTATTATTATTATTACTAGCTTTGTAGTATTAGTAGTACCAGCAACATTTATAAATTATGTGATGAGAGAGAGAGAGAGAGAGAGAGAGAGAGAGAGAGAGAGAGAGAGAGATTTGTACATAATTCATACTAGTCAGCAAGTATAGAAAATTCAGTTTTCTGTTACACTGTACAGCAAAGATGTGAAGGTAGATAAACTGTTTGTTTTCCCCTTTGTGCAGGAGAAGAACAGCTTCCTGAACTACAATGTGTCGTGCATCATGACACTGCCGCCCTACCAGCGGCAGGGCTTCGGCAGGCTGCTCATCGACTTCAGTAAGGCCTTCACTCACCTCACTCTTGTGTCTCACCTTGAATGGATTTATCCAGCTGTGTGTGTGTGTGTGTGTGTGTGTGTGTGTGTGTGTGTGTGTATATATATATATATATATATATATATATATATATATATATATATATATATATATATATATATATATATATATATATAGTGTGTGTGTGTGTGTGTGTGTGTGTGTGTGTGTGTGTGTGTGTGTGTGAAAGAAAGGGGGGGAGGGGAAGAGCGTACCTACAGTACATAAGTGGTTTTATTGACGCGCCATAGAATGGTGGCCATCACACATAATCCATTCATGTACCTAATTATGTAGGTGATTACCGGTGACCAGGATTGAAAGGCGTGTTCTTGGTGGTGTGAGTGAGTGAGTGCGGCGCACGTGAATACTTCTGTGATTACTGCTTGGCGTGAATAACGCTTTCTTTGTTAGGACAGCTACAGCGACACAGCTTTGATGAGACGGCATGCAAACATTATCAGTGGCGGAAACTCGAATGACGACGTACATTGAGTAGAATAAAGATGATGCCAACTGGTGACCGTAATCAAGGAGAAAAATGAATTTCCCACCATGCCCTGAGCTGCTGCCTACTGCTGATGATAATATTGTAACGCAAAATGTTGTTACGTAACCCAATACGTACGAAGCCTGGACGGTTGCTAGGGCTGTAGTGCCGCGCCCTTGTGCGCCACCTTGCCTCATCCCACTGTTTCGTAAGCTGGGTAATGGCATTTGCCTTGATGATTTATTTCGCTGTTCCATACGTCAGTTATGTAACACCAGGCTGGTGAGTTGCAGCCGCGGCACAACACTTAAGTTGCAGCGTATATCTTTGGATGAAGCCAAGGCAAGGCAAGGTCAAATTCAAAGAAAGTTTCCTCCTAATGTTTATGTTAGTGACTTAAAAATCTTCCTGGTCCTGGTCTCTCTCTCTCTCTCTCTCTCTCTCTCTCTCTCTCTCTCTCTCTCTCTCTCTCTCTCTCTCTCTCTCTCTCTCTCTCTCTCTCTCTCTCTCTTGCCGTATGAGTTACAGCAAAGTGCACTGTGTACGACACGTGCTGTTTTCGTAGCCGTCCGCTCTTTGTTTACAAACAAAATCCTGACTGCTGTGAACATTTTATACGGTCTATTTCACTTCTAATCTTTTAACCAAGTCTTCTGCCATGTTATTGTGGATAGCATGTGTTCCTAGCTATCCTCTTGTAACACGGCTGTCCGTCCGCGTACTGCTCATTCTCAGAACCCACTGTTTACAAACAAAATCGTGGTAATAAACATATCTGTCCACTTCTGTCTACAACAACTTTTCTGAAGACTAGTTAAAAGATTAGTCAAATATAAGGTAAAATAGACCTATAAAGTGTTTTCAGCAGTCCGGGTTTTTATTTGTAAACAAAGCGGACAGCTACGTATACGACACCGGAATGCCAGTTAACAGCCCTTGCCCTTGGTAACAGCTTTTGACGTCAAGCATTACAGACAAAAATCACGGAGGTAGAGGAAAGCCACCGAGGAAAAACATGATTTAATACAT
>NC_087155.1:8651691-8659191 GCF_035594125.1 Scylla paramamosain
CACACTATCAAGTGCCTTGATAGTGTGAGAGAGTTAATGAGCATTGTAAGGGCATGCAGGATGTTAGGAGAGGATGTGGAGCACTGGCAGGCATGTCATAAATGTTTTTTTTTTTTTTTTTTTTTTTTTTTTTTTTTTTTACAGGGGCATGCCTTGCCTCATTGTAGAAATATCAATACATTGGAGGAGCATTTCCAGTCTTCTAACTCTATCCCACATAGTTGCCTTCTACACTGCACTAAAGATTTGGTGGTGGTGTTCCTGCAGGTTTGTGATGGAGTATGCTGGCAGGCCATGTCTCCCATGCTAAAAAAAAAAAAGATAATATAACAATAGTAACAAAGATAATAATATTTATAGCAACAACAGCAACTAATGTGAAACATGACTGTTTGGTTACTTTATGTGATACATTGTATGTATACTGAACTTGTACTACTCATCATGAAGCTTAAATATATTTTTTATCACGAAAAAATAATTTGCCCATCATTGTCTTGTTTATTGGATCTCTTGCTATATTATGAAATTTGATTCGCATTGAGTTGGATTTCTGTGATTTTTTTTTATCTCAGATGCCATACCAAATATTATAGAAATAGCTTTCTTCTTTTTCATTTGTTATTTTTGTGTGCTTTTAAGCTGTGATTTTTTCCATATTTCATATTCTGTTATAACCTGATGTCATTATACTCTTGGAAAAATGTATAATGGTTTTGATCTTCCACAGACATGAGTGCAGAGATGGCAGTGAATGCATATGACATAGTGAGCACCTTCCAGGCCATGGGCATGATGAAGTACTGGAAAGGGAAACACATCATACTCAAGCGACAGGTGGGTTTGCAATCTCCTGCAGATAAAGCTTTTGATTTTTTTACATAGTTATTTCATTAATAGGAAATTAACTTAAGATTTCCACAGTATTAAATATTACATTTGTGGTGGATTTATCTATCTACATACCTGGTTGGCATCCTCCATTATAGGAAGCTGCCAGAATCAAGGCAGCCACACATGAGATCGTGCGCACACACACACACACACACACACACACACACACACACACACACACACACACACACACACACACACACACACACACACACACACACACACACACACACACACACACACGAACATCCCCTTACACCATAGTTTCAAGGCCTGTAGATCAGGAGAGGACTAATCCACACTGCACAAGGGTCATTTGCTAAGTTTGTGTGGATCTCTCATTATTGGGCTCAACAGCGGCACTGGTTCATGTCTACTGCACCATGATAGACACATTGTTTTCAGCATCTCACCTGATCAGCTGATTGGACCAGAAGCAGGTGAATCTCCCTTGAGGCCACATCACCATAAATATATTTTTATTAGCTCTTCATTCATCCATGTTTCATATGAAATTTTGTTCTTGTTTCATAGAACTCTTGCATCTAACACTCTTCCTACTGTCCATCAATCTCACTTGTGGTTTTCTCTTTATCCTTGCAACTCTCACCTCAAATCTAATCATCTTCATTCTCTCTGCCCAAACTATTGCAAGTCTGTCTAGTTGCTAAATCAGCTCTTTCAACACCAATTCTTCTCCACACTCTCATTTCTTACTCCATCCATACATATTAATCCATACTCATACTTGTACCTTAGATACTTAATTTTTATTACATTCAGTCTTCTCATGTTACCTGCTCACATATGTAATGTAGCTAATAGTTCCTTATACAACTTTCTCCTTAGACTTGGAACAACCTTAATGAAGAATCTCAAAATTTAATGGTAATCATTAGTAAACATTGAAATAAAAAGTATCATGTGCCCATTCATCCATCTACCTATCTGACACATATTTGTAAGATTTCCTCCAAAGAAGAGTATTAATTTATTATTGGCCTTGCATTCCTTCCTTATATGCATTTATCTTCTCAGTCTCTTTTCAGCACTTTCTTTCATATATTCCTAGTATTTATCTCTGCTATTTCACTGGTGATGTTCTCTTGCACCCACCACATTTGTCTTATGCATATATATTATCTTGGTCAAAGACATCAAAATTGTGTGTACCCTTCTTTTCTTTCACATAGTTTTCATCTAGTCTCATATCTGAAATATCCACTTTTACTATCAGACAACTCTCAACATTTATTAATCTCTTACTAATATCTCTCATCTGATTTGCCCTGAAACATAAACCTCTAATTGATTCCTGCATCTATGCCTCCTCTACTGTGGCTAGTCCAGTAATCCAGTTTTTCAGGGTAAAAACCTAAAAACTAACAAAAAAATGAGAGAATACGTAACTCATATGATTTAATGAATATTCTTATTAAGTTCTCCTTAGACAGTTCCTTAAATCTGTTTTCATTTTTAGATTATAGGTGCCTCAGTAACAGCCTTTTAAAAATTCTCCATTGTTTAATATTTAATTGTAAGTCAGGATATAAATTGCTAACACCAATGATCATCTATAACAGGACCTTCTGGAGGAGTTTCTGGAGCGACAGAAGCGACGAAGAGCAGACTACAAAGAGATAGACCCCAAGTGCCTTAACTGGCGCCCCTATGTCCCACCTCCTGCCTCTGAAGAGTCTCAGTCTCAGTCCAACAGCAACAAAAACAAATCTCTTGCAGCAAACAAAGCTGCCACAGATAGAAAAAAGGCCAAATCTGCTTCTTCATCCTAGTAGACTCTTTTAATATATTAAAAGAATATATTAAAAGTATATCAGTAAGTATAGTCACCAAATGGTGTATTATAAACATGAGAAAGCCTCATTACTCTAGATGTATGTACCTGGATAGTTCAAGATTTTCATATGTATTCAAGAACATTATTTATGGAAAGTTTTATCAGACATGGCTCCACCAAATCTTCAAGAAACTGTTATATTTTAGATGGAATAATAATAAACTTAAAAAAAAATATAAATAAATAAAAGACATTTGAAGTATCAGAATTTTAGCTGATTTTATTCATGAAATATCTGTTAAAAACTTTTAATTTGGAAGATTTTAATGCCAAGAAATCAAACTGTACAGACAATTATAAACATTAAGTTTGTATAATTCTGTAGCTGAAAATTTTTAACACTAATTTGTTGCATCAGTTATTTGCATCACATGGTTCATCTGGTGTGTACTGACACAAGTGTTTGTGTCATTGACAGCAAACACCTCAAAAGGGCTGTGTAATGTCAACCATTTCAAATGTCCTGTCATGCTTTATAATGTTCTTTTAAAACTTTGTTGATTTGCATCTCCCAACCCATAATAAGTAGGATCATTATGATAGGAATACTGTTGAGTAAAGAAATTATGCCTTTGCTTTTTTCCAAGCATGCTGTGGGTTGAATTTTTAAGACCGAAAATAAGTACCTATATACTTATCTATCTTTTAGAATATCTCCATGTCCACAGTGGCCTGATAGACTAGTTATCAAGGGTGGGAGGGAGGTGCTCCAGGGAGTGTGACAGGATGGCTTCCAGTCATTCCTTGTTGGTACAATACTCTGGTCTCTTCAGGAAAGAGTTACATATTCTCTTATTGTAATAAAACATTTCATGTTATTTATAAGTGCATTTTCATGGCTCAGCATGGTTGTCCTTGCATTATAAATGCACTTTCCATCTTCACTATGAATATTTGTTGACTGTAGCACAATTATCATTTCATTATGATGGCATCTTGTGTCTTTAGTTCATATGGGAGAAATGGTAATGCCTCTGAGTCAGTGATTCTAGCTGAGAGTAACACATGCTATTTTTGGTAAGTGTTAAAAATGTATATATATGTAAGTAGCATTAGTTCTTTACATTGTTTATTAGATACATATTTCTGAAGAAATAGGAAAACTGATATGTATAGATTAAAATTTTAATAAAGCACGCGTAAGGTTTTCTCATTCTGTGTTGTAACTCTTGTTAAAGTAAAGGATTCTCAGTATTCAAGGTTGAATACCAAGTGGTGGAGCCAGTTTTGCATTTCATTTTCTATTCTCACCAGTGTGTATAAAGCAAGTGAATTTTATTGGTGTAATTTATTGCAACAGTATTTTAAAGAAGATTAATATTTTGAAAAGCTATAATTCATTACAAACGTTACAGTAAAACTACATCATGATAAAAGTTTAGGCCCTGCTGATGGAGAAAAGGCATATTTTATACCAGTGAACCTTTGTCACTTTAGATATCAGCCTTTTCCATAGTGAAGTATACTTGAAAGCAGAGAAATGCAGTTTTACTGGAATGTGTAAAGCATAATGGAATTTTAGATGTACTGTGTTATGAAAAAAAAAGAAAAAACATCATAACTTCATGTGGACAGATATATCTGAAAGATGCAGTGTTTGAGGAACATAATGCCATGTTGACAGCAATAACTTTTTACTGTTATAGTCAGTGATGTTGCTTGAGAAGCTGACTTCAAAATAAAGTAAGTATAAATTCTTTATGTAATTTTATCGTACTATATAAGTTTACATCTGTTAATAAAAGATTTTTTTATTGTGTAACTTTATGTGAACCTTTCTCAAATATTACTGCTAATGCTTTATGTTTATGCACAGTACCTTCCCACAGTGGTAAGGGAGTGCCATGGCCCAGTAACACTGTGACTGAGCTGAGAGAATGTTGCTACTGTATTCCCTGCCACTAAAAGGAATGGAGTGAAACTAGGATCCTCCATCTCTGTATTTTTCATTCTGATGATGAGATGAAGAATAACATATACACCTTATCTCTACTACTTACTTTAAGGATGATGTCAGTCATATATATATATATATATATATATTACATATATATATATATATATATATATATATATATATATATATATATATATATATATATATATATATATATATATATATATATATATATCCATGTAACTAGATGCTTTATCTCAGCTACCATATATATATATATATATATATATATATATATATATATATATATATATATATATATATATATATATATATATATATATATATATATATATATATATATATATATATATATATATATATATATATATATATATATATATATATATATATATATATATATATATATATATATATATATATATATATGGTAGCTGAGATAAAGCATCTAGTTACATGGATATATTGAGTTACTCAAATTCAGAGGCTTTACCTCAGTCTAACACTTAGGGTGTTAGACTGAGGAAAAGCCTCTCTTCCAGGAGAGGACCAATCCTCAGCAGTGATATGAGCTTAAAGCTGACATTTGTAGGATTGATTCACAATTCCTCCCATTGTCCATTTATTATGCGAGACCATTGCATCACAGGAAAGAGAGGATGACTTACAGTCTTGCCTCTTACAAACACCGGTGATCCTTTATGATCCTTTTGTCTGAGATCATTTGTCTCTGCAAGGCCCAATGTCGCCAGATAGCTGTGTGGATATGTGGATTAATAGAATCTAATGAGTGTGTGTGTGTGTGTGTGTGTTGCTAAAACTGTACAGCTTTACATATTTTCAAGACAAGCTCTCAATTCCACATATTATACAAAATGGAATAAAGTTATTTGGATATTGATGAACCCACAAAACTGTGCAGTAATTTATGATAATGGAGCAGGATTTTATAAATTAATGGATATAATATATGAAAACTCATTGAAAGGTACTTGAGTATAATCATGTACCTGTTTTTTTTTTTTTATTACTATTATTCTATTTTATTCTATTTTATCTATTTATTTATTTTTTTACTCTCACCTTTTATGAAGGCCGATGCTCCCTTCAAAAGTGGCTGGTCCACCCCTTTGGTGCGTTGCCGAAGACATGAAATATTGATCTACGAGGCTGACCCAGCTTGCACCAGGGTACGATGAGAACTTGACTTTTTTGCAACTTTTTTTTTTTTTTCAGGATAGTGCGTATGCAGTTGTGGTAATTATAGTTGTAAGCGGATGTAAATGGTTAGGAATGAAATACTACGATCATATTTATACATCCACTCGAAGCATGGGGATCTCTAGTTCAATCATTCAAATTGTTTCTATTTTCAGGAGTTAGTTGTCAGATATGATTTTTTTTTTTTTATACTGACAAGACCCCGTGCGTGGCGCGGCGCAGCCACCACGAATGGGAGACTCAGGGAGAAAGGGAGGAAGTAGAGGGGGGGAGCTGTGTAAGTATATGTATGTGTCTGGATGTGCGTGTTTGTGCGCACGTGTGTGCGTGTGGAGGCTTCTGGCGGCCACACCCCCTCAAGCAGACACAATGTTGCCAAACTGTGCTGGCACGCCGGGACGCGAGGAAGCCAGCCGCCCTGTCCCGCGGCCTCCCCGCCCCGGCCCCGCGGCTCCTCAAGTTGATGGTTCACGGGAAGGACTGGCCACACCGGGAAGGATTACAGGCTTGGCGACGGCGGCCACACGGCAAATACAGCATGGCTGGAAGGCCATCACAGAGAGAGAGAGAGAGAGAGAGAGAGAGAGAGAGAGAGAGAGAGTCTTTAAGCATACGACAGACGTAATTGCTACCATTATTATGAATTATTAAAATATTATGATAAAACATTCTAATGTGGAGTGATTTTTCTTAGGGACAGCACTAGCAGAGAAGAAAAAAAAAATCAGTCACTATAATAGTCTCTGCGAATCCTGCTGGACAGATGTATCTTCTCTTCTAGAAAAAAAAAAAATAAAAATAAATAAATAAATAAAAAATACGTACCAGTAATGCCATTCGAAAGTAAACAACTATCAGGAAACAAGATCGAAGTTCGAACATGTCATGGAGTCACGTATTGTTTGAAAGTTTTTGGACACACACACACACACACACACACACACACACGGGCGCGCGCGCGCGGAACTAAGGAGGATATGATCTAAATTCAATTAAGATAAAGGAGAAAAATGAAAATCAGCAAAGCCAAAAACAAGAATCATCTTAGATGTGACAACAATTTGATAGGACAATTAAACACCAAGAAGCTTGCCGATGTAATATGTTCATTAGAAGATTTATTAATGGCCGATCAGACAACGAATTATAATTCTTCCACATATGAGAATGAGATCTTGAGATTCTTAATAGTATTCACGAGATGATTTATGATGGGTTGTGCAGCAGCAACAGCAGCAGCAGCAGCAGCAACAACAACAATAGCTTGGCCATTGCATTTAAGAACAAGGCAGAGAGAGAGAGAGAGAGAGAGAGAGAGAGAGAGAGAGAGAGAGAGAGAGAGAGAGAGAGAGAAAACAGAATGACAGAGAAAGATACAGGTAGCAGCCACGAAGATGTAGTGTGAAATTGCCCTTAAGGTGGGATAAATTCACCATGCAGGGCGCCCTCTCCAGGTTTCAAACTCGCATCAGGAAAGTTCAGGTAACACACCTCGTCCCACACGTTAACCATTCATGCCGCAAGTGAACACCAATACTATAGCAATTCTTACTAGGGCTTCAGTGAAATGGAACCACAAAACTCAACATGAAAGACATTCCATACGAGA
>NC_087155.1:8664191-8689191 GCF_035594125.1 Scylla paramamosain
CTTCTTGCCTTTGATGGTTATTTAAGTAAAATGTTCTAACTTTGTTTATAATTTCAGCTTATATATTGTACAGTGTAGTGGTGTTTGGTGTAGAAACCTCTGTGTTCCCTGTCTAGGCTGCGTGATGCTGCCGTGCGAGGCTTACACCTGCCAGTATACCCCTCGTGGTTTGGGAGTGACCTGGATGACTTCCTTAATGTCCACGACTCAGGGTGCAGTGGTCGACACTGAGAGCTCGCTACCATGCGGGCTGTATTTATCTAAGCTAAGTGGATCGCAGGTGTTTTCTCCAAGGACTGGAAGTGGGTGTGAAATTCCCTTGAGAGGTAGAGGAGGAGGACGAACGCAGGTCTTTTCCCTAAGGACTGGAAGTGGGTGTGAAATTCCCTTGGGAGGTGGAGAGGGAGAAGGTTAATTTAGAATAGACTGGTTGGCCATGGTACACGTGGGATGAATATATGAAATGGTGAATATACATATATATAATAATAATAATTGTTGAGACTGATACATATGTGTGTGTGTGTGTGTGTGTGTGTGTGTGTGTGTGTGTGTGTGTGTGTGTGTGTGTGTGTGTGTGTTTACTTCTGGTAACAATGCTTTCCCCGTTTCTGTTTTCTTGATGTTTCCTCGGTTTCCTGAAGGGATTTAAATTTTACCAGACTATTGAACTTAAAGAGAGCTCACTTATACCACCTCATTGATATGCCTTGTTTCTTACATTAATAACAGGAGTATAAGTAATATATTGGCTTTATTATAAATACTCCTGATATTTTCTATATTATTTTACCCGTTATTCATTAGTATTGTTTAGTGTGTCAAGAAAATGTTTACTATTTGGCATAAGTATTGTGTAGGGGTGTATTCTGTATAAGGTTTCAGTGATGTATTTTTAAAATTTTCGTATTTATTTATTTATTTGTTTATTTATGTATCATTTAGGCATTTGGTTTTATTTGTGTAGCACGAATCGGTCTATCAGTAATGAGTGTTGTGTCTCTAGCTGTTAGATTCTCTCTCTCTCTCTCTCTCTCTCTCTCTCTCTCTCTCTCTCTCTCTCTCTCTCTCTCTCTCTCTCTCTCTCTCTCTCTCTCTCTCTCTCTCTCTCTCTCTCTTTGTAGTGGATTGATGAAATCGGTCAGACTTTACGTGGTGTTAGAATCAGTGTAGAATCCCCACCCCTCGTACTGTTATGAGAAGTGTGCGTGGTGTTAGGAGAGTGTGTCGTTGGAAGGGTGTACAGTAAAATCCCTCTTATCCGGCATCAACGGGACCGCCGACATGCCGGATACTTGAATATTGCCGGATACTTGAATAGAAGTGAAATTATGTCCACAATCACCACCCTACACTCACGCATCTTACCATAACAAAGATCAGCTGATCTTAATCAGCAGCTGATCTGATCAGCTGCTTAAGTATAAGCACAACACGCTTCCTCTTTTCTACAACTTTAGGCATGATGAAGGCGTCAGGAGATAAACAGTGCACACGCGGGAATGAGTCACTGAGTAAACACAGTGCAGTGGGCCGCGGATGGCGCGAAGCAGTGCGCTCTGGTGGCGAAGGGACAAAGTATGCCTCGCGCGGGAATTTTAATCGATTTTATGAGTACACATTGATTTTTTATTGATTTTAAGGCTCGGGAAAAAAAATGTGCCGGATACTTGAAGCTGCCGGATACTCGAATGCCGGATGAGAAGGATTTTACTGTACTTGGCGCTAAGTTCAATTCCTGGCTTTAGACTTAAGTGTGTGTACGTGACAGGAAGAGAATGCACTTTAGAAGAATGTACTTAACGTTAGGAGAGTGTGCATGGTATTAGGAGGAGAGTAAAGTAAGTTTCAGAAATATTGCATTTGAGACAGAAGGGGAATACCACTGAATGAAAACGTCGTAATTAAGGCTGCTACATGTTATAGTTATGCTGAACAGCCTTCCTCCTCGCCTGCTAAGAGATAGTGGGAATGTGGCATCTTGCTCCTCATTGATAACCCCCGTAAAAAAAAAAAAAAAAAAAATGATAATAATGATAATGATAATAAATAAGTAAATAAATAAAATGGAAATAAATAAAAAAATAAAATAGATAAATGAATAAATAATAGAAATGAAATAAAAATAAAATAAATAAATAAGAATAAATAGGTAAAGTGAAATAAAAAAAAAAACACTAAGATAGTTGTCCTGTAGTGTACTTGATAATTCTTTAGGGCATCGTTGTGTGAAACGTTTGAAGGGTTCATCGTTCGGGATGAGTCACGTAACGTAGTGTGTTGCTTCGGTGAGGGTGAGAGTTGTGCCATTTGCTTTCCGCGGCCACCTCTCTCCTTACCCTTTATGTTCCTGGAATGTGAGTTCGCTTTGTACCTCCACGCTCTGCTGGTGACTTTCCTATACCGTGTTTATTTATTTCAATTATTGTGTAAGAACAGCTCTGGTCAAGGGCAAGCAAAAAAGAGGAGGGGGGGGGGCATTGAAGGTGCTAGTGCCCAAACAGTCGGCAGAAGGATTATCCAGAATTATGAGGAGTGTCTTGAAACTTGCCTCTTCAAAGAATTCGAGCCAAAGGGGGGATGTAATATTGAAGCAGGAAGGGAGTTCCAGAGTTGGTTAACTATACTCTAAGTGTGTGTCATAAGCGCCAATGAGTCCACTCGAGATGTTGGAATTAAAAACACTCTAAATAATGTGATCTGAAAGTTAGGAACAATTTAAAGTTTCATATAATGTTTTGTCCAAATCTGTAATAAGCCGAGTATCCAGAATGAGTCACTGTATCACTTCTGTTTCACTCTGGCAGGTGAAACTCATTGCCTTTGCTGTGAGTGAAATTGTATGCTTCATTGTTGTAGCTGCATCATTACTGCCGCACTTTCGTTCCTGTACCCTGACCTGACCTAACCTTGCTTAACTGGTGCGTGGTGTAATCTTCTAGCCGACTCACACACACACACACACACACACACACACACACACATAATAATAATAATAATAATAATAATAATAATAATAATAATAATGATAATAATGATGAGTAATGGCGTATACTTATTATGATAATGAGGTAGCAGTATTATTTACACACACAAAGAAGAAGAAGAAGAAGAATAACAACCGTCAGCCAGAGTGAGACAGGCAGACACAATTCCGTAATAATACCTGAATCAATTAGTGCACCTCTTTGTCCCGTCGTGGGTGATAGCGTCACCCTGATGACTCGCATACCGTGTTACATTACATCTGCCAGCGCCCACGAGTTTTCCAGTCCCTTCACGAGTTAGCAGCATCGTGTGTGGGGTGTTGGTGAAGGGCGGGGTGGAGGGGACGATCACCCTGCGGCACTCCTCGAAGGGCGGCGGTATTATAGTTCCTTCAGTATAACTCCTGCTTTTTGTCGATAAGTGTTAATAGAACAAAGGAACGGAGGGAAGTCGTTAGCAGTGCATCGGCCAGAGTGTGGAAGTGGTGTGTGTGTGTGTGTGTGTGTGTGTGTGTGTGTGCGGGGGTGTTATGAGTCCGCTTCCAGGATTTGTTGATCGATGCGCGGAGTCACGTAATGAATGAGTCGGGATGGAGACCTGAGAAGACTGTTTCTGCGCCTCGGCCTTAGTAGCACAGCAGCGTGACGTGTCTGATGGAAGGCATGCACACACTGGCTGGTATTGACGTTGCAGGCCAGGCTGTGCTGTAGTGTCCAGGCTGATGGTGCTCGGCAGGTCGTGGTGTAGTAGGTTGGTGATGGTTATGTGACAAGTGGCCCTTTGGTGATACAGGGCGGGTACTGTAATGTAGGTTGGTAGTACAAGTTGGTGTTGTAGTAGTGGCTGTGTTATGTAGGTTGGTGATGTTGCGGAGTGGCAGTGTTATGCAGGTTGGTGATGCAGGGCAGGTGCTTTCTGCAGTTCCCAGCCTGCTTCGTCAGCCAGGATGTTAGTGGGAGGGGAAGGGAGAGGGGAGGTGTCATTTAACTGGAGCCTGAAAAATGAGCGTTTTCAATTTGTTAAGATTAAAGTTATCCGTGTTCGTTCGTTTTCCTTAATTTTATTCATACGCTCATTAAAACGGAATAAAACATGTATATATCAAGTTATGAGAAAAAAAAATCAAGCAAGACCTT
The DNA here is from genome assembly GCF_035594125.1 of Scylla paramamosain. Classification (NCBI taxonomy): domain Eukaryota; kingdom Metazoa; phylum Arthropoda; class Malacostraca; order Decapoda; family Portunidae; genus Scylla; species Scylla paramamosain. The sequence continues at coordinate 8,668,316 of NC_087155.1, forward strand.
GGCCGCTTTTTTCCTGAACTAGCAGATCGTTACCTCAGTGGAGTGGGGGGAGGGGAGAGTGCTTCACCACACTCCTGCCCCCTCTTCCCCCTTGCTGGACTATCATAGGGGCGTGTCCAGAGTGATAAGAGCAGGGTGTCCCCGAGAGTAAACATGCGAGGTGTGGCGGCGTACCCACACAGGACAGGATCACCTTCCTGCTGCATCTGCCGACCAACTCACGCATCTGGTAAACTGCGAAAGAAAAAAATGAAAATGTCTAATCCAAAAGGAATAATATATATATATATATATATATATATATATATATATATATATATATATATATATATATATATATATATATATATATATATATATATATATAAGGGTCTGTGAATGGATTAATGGATTAATTAGTAATTGAGGTGAGTGGAAGATCCAGGCAGCACTTCCCCACAGAGGAGGAGAAAATACGTGGTAAAGAAAATGGTAACCCTGATGGGTCCCCGCTGCGGGGCGCCCTGACGTCACACTAACAGCTGTGTGTGATTGCAGCGGTCTGAGCCGTGACAGGCCGGTCGCACCCGTGTTTTTAGGTCATGTCTAGTCATTCATTCGTTAAAAATGAAAAAAAGAAAAACTATTCGATTCTTCCACTCCATGCACAGTAATCACTGAATGGTGTGTTGCTTTATTACTGTTTTCTGTATTGACTGCAAGTTTTGCAGCGCTGTGGAATTGTGTGACGCAGAAGGCAACAGCCATATTCGTGGCTGTGGTGTGCTGGTCTCGTGAACAGAGCAGGAACGCTGCACTGCTGTCGTGTTATACCAAAAACGAAACCAGTTAACTAATTGAGTTTGCTGGCAACCACTTCGTCCAAGGCAATATGTGGCCGTGGGGAGTCGTGTATACCCTTGGCTTTGTAGCACACTGCTCTGAAGTGATGTTTTAAGATATTCGTCCTTAAAAAAACACACATGGACCGCCAAAAGTATGCTTGACCTTTAATTTGTGGTCCTCCTCACCTTACAACACGTTGAGGCAGTCATGCGTGGCTTGTCTGGCGCCTTATGACCCCTTGTTGCGACCTATTAGTACCAATCAGCCAGCCGTGGCCTCCCGTCCGTGCCACTGCTGACACACCTGTGGAGACTGCCCGAGGTGTGGCTAGTGGCGGGCTCACGCTTAAAAGTACTCAGTGCAGCGACCATGTCTTTAATCAGCACAGCCAGATCTCCTCTTAGCGTTATAAAGTAAAGGTGTACGTAGTGTTAACGGAGAACAAACAAGCGAGGGTGTTTGGTGCCCTGGTATCGGCTGGCTGACCCTCCCCTTGGAAAGAATGGGCGGCGGGGGAGAAGGGTGAAGGGAGAGGGGGCGGCTGAACTCATTTGCTCCAACCACAGTTTACATGTAAATGGTATGCAATTGGACTGTAGTACGAGGATGCACATGCTTACACACACACACACACACACACACACAAGGAGTGTAGCAAGGGAGTCTGAGTAGCATCGTCAAACAGGTCGCTAGGCACTGAGGTGGAAGAAAATGTTCACTGTTTGTGTAGTGGAGTTTTTTTTTACTGCGTTAGGGAAGTCTTGAAGCGTTTGCCCGCCGCCTGGCAGTGAATGGTGGTGGTGGTGATGATGATGATAATAATAATAATAATGATAATAATAATAATAATAATGATAATAATAATAATAATCTCAACATTAATACATACAAAGTTAATAATAACAACAACAACAATAATGATACACAACAATAATAGTTATAATGATAATAATAACAGCAACAATAATAATGACACATACAGCAATAACATTACAATGATACACACACACACACACACACACACACACACACACACACACACACACACACACACACACACACACACACACACACACACACACACACACACACACACACACACACACACACACACACACACACACACACACACCCGCCTCCGCACTGCCTCCTCTCTCACACACAAAACACACCCAAAACACACGCACACACAACAATACTCCCACCCCTTTCCCGAGCCCTGCAGTGTCCTTAGTGCTGAGTCGTGTTCCTGCGTTGACAGTGACCACCCCATCCCCTTTAGCGGCCGCCCGACCGTGCAGGACGCGTGCACACACCCATGTTCAACCCCACCGCTTTTCCCTCTTTTCCTTTTCCTTTATTTACTTTTTTCCTGCCTTGTGCGTTAGCGAAAGGCCGCCGCGGAAATGTTGGTGCGTCCTTGATTTGTAGGTCCGGTCCCGCTGCCCCAGAATTGTGCAGTGTATAGGCGCAGGTTTACTTACATAAGGAAGGTGCTCTTTAAGTCCCTCCTGTGTTTACTCCTCCCTTTCTCCCTTCGTTTCTTTCTCACCTTTATTTCTACGTTCCTCTCTCTCTCTCTCTCTCTCTCTCTCTCTCTCTCTCTCTCTCTCTCTCTCTCTCTCTCTCTCTCTCTCTCTCTCTCTCTCTCTCTCCATTGCAAAAAGGCTGTTAGTATACTAATTCGTAAGTTTCGATAAGTTTTGGATCAGTGTTATGTTTTAGTCGCCCACCCACTTTTTTTCTTTTATTTTATTTTGTCGTGTTGAGGCGAAAATACATAAATAAACTATACGTACGTACGTTCACTGCACAATACACATTTTACACGCAGTCAGACGTTACCTCTCACCTTTAAGTATATAATTATCAACAGAAATCCAGGTATATATATACAGTTAAATACCTGTATAACGTTTTAGCTTTATTATTTTGTTATCTTTGTAAAGCAACTACCTACATTGTAATTAACATGTGATCGGTTACCATCTTTCACCTCTGGGTATTTCAATATTAGTGAAAATCCAGGCACTTATAGAGGGAAGCACTATTTCAGCATCATAGTTTCATTATATATATGTTGGTACTTCCTTGTATTTGTTCATTACTTCTACTGTGTGTCGCGGTGGCAGTGTGGCTGTCGGGGTGTTGAGGTGTCGGGGTGGGAGAAATTTGGGGTGTAAAGGTGTGAGGTTCCCTGGGTGTGAGGATACAAAGGTGTCTGGGTGCCTGAAGGTGTGAACTGTGTGTGTCTGAGTGAGTGTGTATGCGTCTGGCCGTCTGTGTGTGTGAAGGTGTATGTGTCTGAGTGTCCAGTGGATGAATGTGTATGCGTTTAGGTGCCTAGTGGATGAATGTGTGGATATGGATGTTTCTTGGTGTTTAAATGCCAGGATGTAAGGACTTCGGGACATGGGAGTATGTTGGGTGTGTATGTGGGGAGTCAGGTTGTTAGTGCGTGAGTGTGTACGTGTCTGAGTGTCTGGGAGTAGAGGGCCGTAGTTGGATGGCGGTGTATGTAGGAGTATGCGAACATTTGTGTAAGTACAGCTGTTTCGGTTTACAGTTTGTTGTGTGTGTGTGTGTGTGTGTGTGTGTGTGTGTGTGTGTGTGTGTGTGTGTGTGTGTGTGTGTGTGTGTGTGTGTGTGTGTGTGTGAGGGTTTGAGGGGTGATTGGAGCCGGGATGAGGTAAGGTAAGCCGCTGTGTGTGTGTGTGTGTGTGTGTGTGTGTGTGTGTGTGTGTGTGTGTGTGTGTGTGTGTGTGTGTGTGTGTAATGGTAATGCCGCCCCCACTCATCCAGGTAATGGGCCACCAAGCAAACCTGTGCTGTGGGGCCTGCCGATGGTAATGGTGGTAGTAATGACTCCAGCAACACTCGTGAGGTTGATGCTGGCGCTGATAGTAATGCTGATGATAATGGTAATAACAGTGGTGCAAAAAAAATGATGTCGGATTATCAGGAAAATTATTATATGTTATGAGGTTTCGTTCTGATGATGGTAATAATAATGTTGCTGATGATGGTAAGGTTGATGATGTTTATGGTAAAGGTAATGGTGAATGATGGTGCTGAATGGATGTTTGTAAATATGGTGGGTTGGGGTTACTACTACTACTACTACTACTACTACTACTACTACTACTACTACTACTACTACTACTACTACTACTACTACTACTACTACTACTACAGCAGAAGAGCCTGCTGCTGCTGCTGCTGCTGCTGCTGCTGCTGCTGCTGCTGCTGCTGCTGCTGCTGCTGCTGCTGCTGCTGCTTCTTCTTCTTCTTCTTCTTCTTCTTCTTCTTCTTCTTCTTCTTCTCTTCTTCTTCTTCTTCTTCTTCTTCTTCTTCTTCTTCTTCTTCTTCTTCTTCTTCTTCTTCTTCTTCTTCTTCTTCTTCTACTACTACTACTACTACTACTACTACTACTACTACTACTACTACTACTACTACTACTACTACTACTACTACTACTACCACCACTACTACTACCACCAGCACTACTACTACTACTACTACTACTACTACTACTACTACTACTACTACTACTACTACTACTACTACTATTACTACTACTACTCCCCATCACCACCACCACCACATAATACTACCACCACTTCTACTACTACTACTACTACTACTACTACTACTACTACTACTACTACTACTACTACTACTACTACTACTACTACTTCTACTACTTACATCCACTACAACGCCCTAGACACTGCGATATTGAATTACCTTCACTCTGAACACATCTAACCATTAGCTTTAATATTAAATGAAATGACTGAACCATTCTTGACCCCACCGCTACCTTGACAGACCTGTGTATTAGTTTCTGTGTCTTGATATAGCTACTTATTGATCAATTGATTCTTGTGTGTGTGTGTGTGTGTGTGTGTGTGTGTGTGTGTGTGTGTGTGTGTGTGTGTGTGTGATACGTTCCGTTCTTCCATATTTGAAACAGTCGACGTAATGCAAGCTGTGATGTAAGTAGTAGTAGTAGTAGTAGTAGTAGTAGTAGTAGTAGTAGTAATAGTAGTAGTAGCAGCAGCAGCAGTAGTAGTAGTAATAGTAGTAATAGCAGTAGTAGTAGTAGTAGTATCTTTCCCCCTTAACCTCACGGGCGCGGTTGATTGTGTGGCAGTGCAGGGAGTGACAGCGAGGGGTGGAGGAGCATGTGGAGGGGCAGAGGCACGTGTGTGGACGGCGGATCATGGGGTGGAGAGGCACGGGGAACGGCTGATGGCGTTGTGGAAGGGCGGCAGGAGGGGTGTAGTCACGTGTGGAGCGCCGGAGGGGTGGGATGGCGCGGGCGTGGCGGGTGGCGACTGGGGCTCAACATGACATTAATAAGGGACTGGGGTGCGCGGCAGGGTGGGGGCAGCGGGTGGGGTCTGGCAGGGTGGGGAGTGAAGGGGAGTGAGGCAACACGTGTGAGAAGGGGACGGTGCTTCAGGCGTTGCTTGTGCTGGTGGGGCGCGGGGCGGATGGCACAGTGTGGGTATGGTGATGGTGGTGGCGGGGAAGGTATAGTTTGGGTCGTGGTGGTCGTGGAGGTGGTGGTGGTGGTGGTGGTTGGGCCGGGTTGGCTTGGGTCTGGATTATGGTAGGTCATGGGCTGCAGCGTAGATGTTTTGGGGGTAGGGGGGCAGGGATGAGATGGAAAGGCGGCATGGCGGGGCAGTGCACGGTGGGGTACTGATGCGTAACTCTTAATTATAAACAGGGCGCCTTAAATCAATCACCCAGTACATCAGTTGTAGTTAAAACACTTGATCTTGTTAATGGTAAATCTACAGAACTGTTAATTTCTTCCATAGCAGTTACATACGTACTGTACCTTCACACGTGCGGTTGTAAAGAGTCCAAGGAAGTGACGGAAGTGCGCAGTAGTAGTACCCGCGGACCCTGGCGTTGTGTAAGGGCCCCCTGGTGGTCACTGTTCCTGTGGAGTCACGAGGCCACGGTGCAAGTGAGGAGGATCAGAGATAGGATCATTGCAGCATCTTTGTGTTACCTCCCTCTCACCTTTTCTCTTATCATTGTTTTATTTGCATTGTATTCCCTCTCATTTTATATAACGGTTTCGTAATATTTCATCACACTTCAGTTTAGTTCTCTATTTTTCCTGTGATATTTAGCTAGTGTCTCAGCCCTTCACCTCGTCATGTAGGTGCTTTGATTTCATAATTTTCCTACCACACTTTCATAATATCTCCTGGTTACGTATCTTTCACCATCACAAGTTTTCCTGTTTGTTACGTACGTCTTCTCCTCAGTACATTGTGCAACCATTTAATTTCTTTCCGTTTTCCGTTATCTTGGAAGCTTCACCTTACCCATTCTGCTTATCACACTTATTGCCACATAATATTTCTACCCTGCAACAAGTTTTCATGATGTTTTTCCTCCTCAAAACCAGTTCGTTTTCATTTTCTTCGTTGCTACATTTCCTTTCGACCTGCTGTTTACTATCCACACGCATTTACCACACATCCCATTTCCACATAATATTTCTACCGTGCAACAAGTTTTCATCATGTTTTCCTCATCATAGGCAGTTCATTTAATTTCCTTCGTTGCTACATTTCCTTTCGACCTGCTATTTACTGTCCACTCTCATTTATCACACTTATCCTATTTCCACATAATATTTCTACCCTGCAGCAAGTTTTCATCATCTTTTCCCCATCATAAGCAATTCGTTTCCCTTCTTTGCTACACCCTTCGATCTGTTGTTTACCACCCAATGCCATTTCCTTCCATCTGGCATTCCCTCGCCTCAGCCGCAAGGAGGAGGTGGCGGGTGGGGCGGCGTGGTAGGGGAGAGGAGGGGGTTGGGATTGGCGGCAGCAGCGTCCCCTAAGCGTCCTCCTTACTACGTCTCGCACACCTTTCCCCGCAGTACCTATTGGGTCACCACAGGAACATGAAAGAATTACGATCTTGACACCTCATATATACTTTGTTTTGTTTGTTCTCTCTCTCTCTCTCTCTCTCTCTCTCTCTCTCTCTCTCTCTCTCTCTCTCTCTCTCTCTCTCTCTCTCTCTCTCTCTCTCTCTCTCTCTCTCTCTCTCTCAACACAATACAACTTAACACAGCACAATGCAAAGTAACTAATTTACGTTGTTGAGAGAGAGAGAGAGAGAGAGAGAGAGAGAGAGAGAGAGTGTGTGTGTGTGTGTGTGTGTGTGTGTGTGTGTGTGTGTGTGAGAGTGAGAACCAACCAGCCAAACAGCCACCCAAACATACTGACAGAAGAAGATGAAGATGAAAAAAAAAAAAAAAAGAAAAATGCAGATACCGTCAAAAATAAATTAGTAATTCCTTCAACACGTGCAGGACAGAAGCTTTGCTGCGCCTGGATGGTGATGTGGCGAGGGGGGGGGTGTGATGGTGGTAGTGGTGGTGGTGGTGGTGATGATAGCGGCGGCGGCGGTGGGTGGTGGTAGTGGTGGGTGGTGGGGGTGGTGGTGATATTTGCAAAGTGCAGAGAGCAGCACCTTTGTGTCGCTCGAATCAGACGACTGTGTGAAGCTTAGATGAACATCCTGTGCTGATTGCGTATTGCTGAAGCTGTTGACCCCTTCTCTCGTCATCTCCTCTCTGCCCCTTCATCGTTTTCTTCGTCTGTAGCACCTTTAGTTTCACGTCTGTAGTACCTTTAATTTCACTGTCAAGACTTTCAGGTTTTTTTTCTTGGCTCTTGTGCGGCGAGTGACTGCTGCGTGGGGTGGCGGTGCTATAGTCATGTTTGTCTGAGAGCAATTTGCATATCACTGTTTGCCTCTTGCTTGTAACTATTTACTCGCCTTGTCTGTTTGTAATATCTAGTTACGTAATGTTGGTCTGTTTATTTATAGATGTACTGTACGTGTGTCGTGTTGTGTTGCGCTGTGTTGTAGTGTGTGTGTGTGTGTGTGTGTGTGTGTGTGTGTGTGTGTGTGTGTGTGTGTGTGTGTGTGTGTGTGTTGATTTAGATGTGCATTTCTAAGTAAGGTGTTTGTTTTATTCTTTAAGCTTATATATAGACACTCCAGTAAAGGGGTGAGGTGTATGTGTCACCTTCTATGCCTGTTTGTTATTCAGTTAGTTTTGTTATTCAGTTCAATTTGTCAGTCTGTTTCTCTCTCTCTCTCTCTCTCTCTCTCTCTCTCTCTCTCTCTCTCTCTCTCTCTCTCTCTCTCTCTCTCTCTCTCTCTCTCTCTCTCTCTCTCTCTCTCTCTCTCTCTCTCTCTCTGTGTGTGTGTGTGTGTGTGTGTGTGTGTGTGTGTGTGTGTGTGTGTGTGTGTGTGTGTGTTTGTCTGTCTATATGTGTCTGTGTGCCGGTCTCAGTTTGTCTTCATGTTTTTATTGATGACTCGTCTGTTAATTTGTTTATCTGTTTGTTTATTTCTAATCCGTTTCTGTAATGGATGTCTGTCGTGCATGTCAGATTCGTGTGTGTGTGTGTGTGTGTGTGTGTGTGTGTGTGTGTGTGTGTGTGTGTGTGTGTGTGTGTGTGTGTATGTGTGTGTGTCACCATCATATCCCAAAAGTTTAAGGATTAGAATCTTGTCTGCACGTTGCCATCATCACTACTCGAATGTACTGCACGTGTGCGTATTCTGCCTATGCAATGTGCCGTGCGAGACACAAAATGTTTATGATTATTAGCCTTTGGTGTTATGGCTTTGTTACTAGGTCTATCGGCCCCTGAAGGCAATCGATTGATTAAAACACACACACACACACACACACACACACACACACACACACACACACACACACACACACACACACACACACACACACACACACACACACACACACACACACACACACACACACACACACACACACACACACACACACACACACACACACACACACACACACATTCTAAACTGCACAAGCCAGAACGCAAAGGACTATTATATTGCGTAAAATTTTGCTGCTGCTGAGTCTTGACGGTAAAAAAAAATGAAAAAAGAAAAAAAAAAAAAATTGCAAACCTTTATGCGAATATATTGACATTTGTTTCATTGGTGTTGGAATAACAAAATAAGCTTGCTAACATTTTTTTGCTGGGTCACTGTATATATATTTTTTATTTCTTTACTCGGCGCCGGAATTACTAAATGAAATGACTGATATCAACTCGTAAACCTTGATGAACGCGTGTTATTGCGAGGTGTGTGTGTGTGTGTGTGTGTGTTGACCATGTAAGCATTAAGTTCCGTATTTTGAAATGTTTCGTTGTCTAATCTTAACTTCTGGCAAGCCCTTGTGGAAGTTACTGCATTTTTAGGGTGTTCGTGATTCTAGATATAGTTTAATAACGATTCTTCTTCTTGACCAATGAAAGAAAATACCACATGAGGAACCGACTAGTTATTGCTTTTGAAAAGTAGTCCCTTTGAGACCCGAAAGTGTTTAAGAATACGGGGTTAGGTCTTGTAGTCCCACGCTATCCTGAGAAAAAACCAGAGTTGTAACAGATCTATAATTTAAGGCTCTGAACTGACCTAGCATTTGAACCTTCCTGCGTGATCAGTGTGTGTGTGTGTGTGTGTGTGTGTGTGTGTGTGTGTGTGTGTGTGTGTGTGTGTGGAGAGTAAGTAAGCCTTGCATGGGAGAGGAGGACTTGCATAGAGAAGCACCTAAGCTTGTTGTGGAGGTGACGGGAGTAAGATTGTGGCAGAGTAAGACTCGTGAAGTGTGGGTGAGTGTCGGTGTGGAGGAGGATGTAGGAAAGCTGTGCTGTGTGGCGGAGCTTGGCTGTGGCTCGCGAGGCTTTCAGGAGCCGCGTCACATCCCCTTCAAGTGCCTCTCCTTCAGGCATTTATGTTGCATTGTATAAAAGAATACTGAACATTATGTGTGTGTGTGTGTGTGTGTGTGTGTGTGTGTGTGTGTGTGTGTGTGTGTGTGTGTGTGTGTGTGTGTGTGTGTGTAGTAAGGATATACTTATCGCACAAGACCTCTTACGCTCCTTTCATGTCAAAATTACTACGTGTTTTTTTTTTTTTTAGCAGTCTTCTCATAATAAATGCGGGGAATGGAAATACACTGATGGGAAAAAAATGGCAAGACCGGTGGTCTTATTAATTGGTTGGAAGGCTGCCGCAGGCGGCTCAGCTAAACTGGCGAGTTGGCGATATCAGTTATGTATGTACCGTACACGCACATCCAGTTAAGTGACTTTCATCATGCTCTTGAACCAGCCTGTCACATTTTATCTAGTGTTCTACTACACGGAATTTTAATTATGTCTACCCGAAAAAAAATATTACTGTAAGTAGACGTGAATAAGTAAACACAATGGCGGACGGCTCGTCAGCAAGCCGTGGAGCAGTGCAAGCGTTGCATATCAACTGCATTTCACCGAGGTAGCAGGCGTCCTCTGCCCTCGTCGCTCCAACTCTACCACGGGTAGTATTAAGAAAATTGCACGTCATGCAGCTCGCTGCCCTCGTCACCAGCGGCAGCGGGTGTCGGCGTCGGGCGGCCGGGCGGGAGCCGCCACGCTCCCGCCGCTCCGCAAAATATACGTGGGAAAATGCCCCTTCCGCCATCCTGCTTGACGCGCCGCGCCTCCCCAAGGCCTCTTTCGCCGGGCAAGGTCAAATGCTCAATTACCTACCACTGAGGCTGTGCGTGGAGGGACAGAGGCGTCTGTGAGAGGGTAGCATGATGAGTACACGAGAGAGAGGCTGGCGTGGGAGAGGCGGGCGTGGGAGGGCGCGGCGAGAAGCACGAGGAAGAGGGAGAGCGAGCAGTGCTTGGTGGCGGCAACACCGTGCATGGCGAATGTGGCCAGACGTGCTGCGTTGCCGCTTCCCGAAATGTGCCTAACTTGGCGAATTTTTTCATCAAGTTAGCGGGTGAATGACAGGGCGAGGAGGGCGTGGAGATGGCCCTCGGAGCAGTAGTGCAGCTGTTAGGAACAGCAGTGTGCAGGAGCGGTGAGGTGCCTCAGTGCGGAGCGGCGGGGCCCGGCCGGGTGTTTCACGGGTTTCAGAGAGCGAGCTTGGCTAACAGATATTTCCTGTCTGGTCTGGTCCAGCAGTCCCCCTCTCCCCACTCTCCCTCCCTCCCTCACGGCGTTCCCGCTCCCGCTACACCCTGCTACTCCCCTCCACGCCTGCACGCACCTTCCCTACACCGCCCGCCAGCCTCTCCACCACCACCGCCACCGCCACCCAGACGCAGCCTTGCCTGCACCTCGCTACATTACCTTCACTACCTGCCAACATGTCCTCCCACCACACCTCCATTCTATTAAACACTACTACTACTACTACTACTACTACTACTACTACTACTACTACTACTACTACTACTACTACTACTACTACTACTACTGCCACCGCTGCCGCCGCCTCCGCCGTTGCTGCTGCTGCTGCTGCTGCTGCTGCTGCTGCTGCTGCTTTATTCTGTTTTATTTTATTTATTTTTATATCTAACAGTTTGCGTTCAGTACCTTGATCTAGCCACGGTGGTGATGGATAACAATGAGAAGGAGGCTACAATGGAGAAATGGGAACAGGAAGGGTGTTGGAGGGAAGAGGAAATATTTTGTTATTATCCCGATGTGTCTGACTTGTTTTCTTTGATATAACGAAGAGGCACTAGAAGAGACTGTGTGTGTGTGTGTGTGTGTGTGTGTGTGTGTGTGTGTGTGTGTGTGTGTGTGTGTGTATAGCGTTGAGATAAATGAACGTAATGATCACACCCACCGCCACGCCACACGAATAAAAATGGCTGCACCGAATTTCATAGGAGCGATTTTTCGTGATGTTTTCCCTGTGTGGTGTGCGGCGGTCCTCAGTTCGCGGCACCATGGAGGGAAAGGGGCAGTCTGGGCGGTGGTGTGTGTACTGTGTTGTGGCACCGGACCCAAGGAATGAAATATTTCAGCTTACACGGTCCGGTGCTGCCACCTGTCTCAGCGGCGCGGCGGCCGCGTCGTCCCTCCGCCACGGAGCCTCCGGCGTGATGGTCGGGGCCGCGGGCCGTCGGAGGCTGGGCGCGCGCTGCACGAAAAGGAGGTGGAGCGGATGATGTCGCGTATACAGGCCAAGCACCAGATATGACAAAGAAAGGCGGTGTGTCTATGTGACCTGTGTCAATTAAAGAGATTCATACAAGCATAACATCTCAACAAATACGCAACACTACACTATACACAACAACTCAGTGAGAGCAACACTTTTCTTCCTTTGGCCTTGTGCAAGACCGCTGGTCCACATTTGGACACCAGTTGTCACGCCTAAAGTGTTGCACAGCTGTCCTGTCCTCCTGCCGCTGCATAGTAAAGCCACACGTAAACCCCACCTGGTGTGAGGCGAGACACCGACCATCGATAATCACCATGCATCCACCCTGGCTATGGGGGATGCAGCCACACACACACACACACACACACACACACACACACACACACACACACACACACACACACACAACACACACACACACACACACACACACGCACCCCACGCCACACACACACACACACACACACACACACACACACACCACACACACACACACACACACACACACACACACCCCACACACACACACACACACACACACACACACCACACAAGTACGTACATGCAACATGACATAAGTAAACTGTAGCTGCATTCATTTAATGGCCATGGCGTGCGTGCCAGACATGCCTCGCCACATCGGCTGGGAACACGAGGCTCCCTGACACTGCATGATGATTCTCTTTGCTGACCGTGGCCCGCCCAGGCATGCTGACGCTGCATTGCGCCCTCCCTGCTGCAACTCCTTGGGCATTGTAGGTTGATAACGGCGATCAGAACACACACACACACACACACACACACACACACACACACACACACACACACACACACACACACACACACACACACACACACACACACACACACACAACACACACTCACAGCACACCACCACACACACACACACACACACACACACACACACACACACACAACACACACACACACACACACACACACACACACACACACACACACACACACACACACACACACACACACACACACACACACAACAACAACAACAACAACAACACAACAACATCAACAAGAACACGGGTGACAACGACGTGGGCTCAACATTTCCCTCCTAACTTGGGTCTCTGGTCTCTGGTATCAATTGAAAACACAGAAAAGTTTCAGAATTTTTCTTCCTCTTAGGAACTGATACTCGGGGCGAGGTGAGGCGTGGCTGGAGGGTGAAGAGAGAGAGAGAGAGAGAGAGAGAGAGAGAGAGAGAGAGAGAGAGAGAGAGAGAGAGAGAGAGAGAGAGAGAGAGAGAGAAAATTGAAGTGCGGATAGGTGGACAGTATCAGGCAGCAGGACGTGCATGGCCTCAAGGAAGCAATCAGATACACGTAAAATTCTTTCTTTCACTGTCACCTTAAAAAAAGAAAGAAAGGAATGTAACAAGTTTGCGGTTTTCCGTGGAATTGGCACTACGTATACTCTTAACTAAAGCCTGCACCTGGGAGCCCGGACGGGTTTTATAACAAGGTGGCTGATTGGTTATTGGAAGCAGTGTTCGAGTTACATAAAGGTCCTCAGTTTGCTGCTCAGAGCGCAGTGCATTGTAAGTGGACGAAGCATGAAGTATGAATGATGTATAGTGATGTCCAGCTGTAACTACTTAGAGCGCTGTGCATTGCAAGTGAATGACGTATGAGTGATGTGTATTTATAGATGTATATGTATAGTGATGTCATGCCGCAACGAAGTGGTCAGTAATGAATGAAGTAAATTGATCTGGTAAATAATATGAGGTGACTGAAGAACATAGCGCGCGACTCCCCTGCGGTGCGGCTGTCACTGGTGGCGTGGGACTCGTGACGCCTGTCTGAGCAACCACTGTCAGGGGCGTGTGTGTCGTGCCCGCTGCCCTCTCTGGCTTGGCTGATGATAGGTATTTTTCTCGTTTACTTATTATTTCTTGGTAATTTTCTCCGTGAGCTCCAGTAAGCGTTCTACTTGGGCGGGCTTTTTAATTGTTGTTTTATGTTATTTTATGTTATTTTATCTTTTCTTATTATAAAATGTGTCCTTCGTAATATTCTTTGACGTGCGGGGACATCTGATCCAGTTATTGCGGTGAATTAAATCTACCAATCAGTCAGTCACTGTTTACATATCAACATCAGTACATCAACATTTCATACTTTACACATTTACAACTGTACAATAAAAAAAAAAAAGCCTCTATACCAATCGAAAATCCTTTCTGACTACAGTCAATCACTGCATTGTTATAAAACTCGCTTGGGCTCCAGGTGCAAGCGTCGAATAGATGGAGTGTCGTGGCAGCCGTAATGCGGGAGGCTCTGGAAACACTCACTGGCAGCGGCGGTGGTGTTGTTATTATCATGATATGAATCAGTGCCGGAGTGTTTCAAGAGTACTTCACCATTATATTATTTGTGGCACGCGGAGCATAAGAGGGACAGTCAAGCAGGTGTGTGTGTGTGTGTGTGTGTGTTCTTTTCCTATTCATCTTATTAGTACATTATTATTATGTTAGATATTTTTAAAAAGTGAAGATGAGTAATGGCTCTATTCATCTTTTTAGGAATGAGTAGAAACATACTAAGTACTGTACTGTTTGTAAGAATGTCCATAAAAAAGATAAAGGAAAGAGAGTAATCTGGACCTGACTTGGGTGCACATTTGTAGTCATTATGCAATAGATGGAGTTTAGAAATCTTCCTGCTTAGCTACTCTTCACTCTACTTTCAGATAGCAGACCATTGAGGGTACAAGATGGTAGTTCAAGCAGTTTAAGCTGTCACCTGTAATTAACAAAAGGTGAACGTCCTGGATATATGTATAGTCATCAAATGAAAGGTGGTGTTTAGTGTCTTCCTGTTCATGTAAACCCCAATTGCGATAGCAGCACATTGAAGGTACAAGGTGGTAGTCTGAACAGTTTAGGTTGTCACCTGTAATTAGGAGAGGTAGAATGTGATCCTTCCCTCCCAGCACGAAGGAAGGATAAATCATGGAGGTGTGGCCAGATTGGGAGGCAACACGAAGCCGCAGTTTTTAAGGGTAATTATGGGGCGGGACTCCATCAGAATCAGCGTAATGACATGTCTCTTGGGCTTATTTTTTCCATCCTCGGTGATTTCTTGTTGAGGGCAGGAAGTCCTTGCCCCCAGACGAACAGTTTGTGGTGTCTTTGCAAAAACTACTTGGGAGTACAAAGGAGCATAGAACATAGAACCCGATGAAACCTTGCCGTACTGTACCTTATCCTACTGCGCTTTTAAGTTATCGTACTCTGTCATTTTGCCTTACTTCACGTTATCTTACCTTACCTTACCCTACCCTACCCTACCCTACCCTACCCTACCCTACCCCCTACCCTACCTCCCTACCCTACCTTACCTTACCTTACCCTACCTTACCTTACCCTATCCTACCTTACTCTACCTTACCTTACATTATCCTACCTTGCCTTACCTTTCCTTACCTTATCTTACCCTACCTTAGTTTACCTTACCTTACCTCACTTTACGCAGCCTAACCTAACCAGCTGGACTAAATGCAGCTGTTGCACAAAGCACCATGGCCTCTCTCTCTGTATATGTATGTATGTATGTATGTATGTATGTATGTATGTATGTATGTATGCAGGCGTATATATTTCTGTGTGAATGTTCGTTTGCATTTAACGTATGCATGTATGTATGTACGTATATATATGTATGTATGTATGTATGTACGTATGTATGTATGTATGTATGTATGTATGTATGTATGCATGTATGTGCTTTTCAGCCCGCGGCTTTCAACACTAATGTGAACTTGAGTCATCTGGAGTGGCAGTTAGCAGTGTGGGCGTTTCATTTCAGCACACACCTGAAACAGCTAAGAGACACGTGAAGCCATACCCTTGCACACCGCCCGGCCGCCTGGGTTACTGACGGCTGAATGACGCAAAACAAGAGACACCACGTGGACCGTCGCTTTGGCTCCGCTAGGTAGAACACTGAGCTGTCCTCGTGCCTCACTCACGCTAGGCAGCACTGAAGCTCTGCACCTTTGGAAATGCCTTGGTCTGCGGCACAGTTTGAGAGACGCATCATATATGTTGCAAGTACGAGTAATGGCATCCAAAACACACTGGGTGGCTGAGGCTGTAACACGATCTGACCTAACCTGACCTCTCATCCTAGCTTACCTTACCTTGCATTACCTTACCTTACTTAACCCTTCTTATCTCATCTTATCTCATCTTATCTTATCTTATCTCACCTTACCTTACCACTGGAAAGGCTGTCCCGTCTTGATGGATGCTCAAAACGCTGCCTGCTGTTTTTTGTCTGGGATGTAAGGGGTTGTTTCTTTTCTCTTTCCTCTATTCCTTTACCCCTGCGTCGCTCAGGCTCCACTGTGGCTCTTCCACCACCACCACCACCACCACTTACCTAAGCTCAAGCATATCTAGGTAGGTGGACATACATACGTACATACTCCTAGGTGGGCTTGACATGCGTGACGTCTGTGGATATGCTAGTCTGAATTCCGTCATTAGCCATCACGGACATCTTCAACTATGAATTGGGAATCGGGAATCGGGGAAGTCACGTGCGTGGGGGCTGGGTCACGGCTGAGGCGGGGCAGGTGCATCACGCTGGGCTGTCTTCATCATCGGGATCGTAACCCCAGAAGGAAGGGGGGATCGTAATTTAGCTGGCGTAGTGGATCACAGCTGATTACAGTTTAGTGAAATGTATTGCCAGGTAACTTACGACTGGTAGTTACGTTCATGTTTATTTCTCACTGCAGTATCAACATTGTTATTCGTCGTGTGAGCCTGTCTGCCGATACGTTGCATTATACAATCAGGGACATTTAGTAGCGTCGCACTATAGGCGTGTTTACGAAAGGGCATCACTGACATGTAGCTAATATTGTAAGAGAATGAGACTGACATTGCTATTATGCTCCATGTCATTCTTGCAATCACTCACAACGCAGCACTTCTTTGGTCGTAAAAACGATTATATAAAGATAACACAGACTATTGAGCTGGCCACGCCCTTCTTCATCGCCTCCGTCTGCACGTACAGGAGGGCGGTTCATAAGTCATGTGGTTCTGAACTCGCTATACTTAATCCGAGCACGTTCCCAACACCAGCGGGGGACACTCGGAGTTGTAACTGAGCTAACTTGTGAATAAATGATGATGAGGACTGGCCCTTAACCTTTGAACTGTGTTGGCGAAGATGGGAGTTGCTTTGTTGTTAAAAATAGGGGTGGTGGTAGTAGTAGTAGCGGCACTAATAGTAATAGTGCTGGAAGGTTGTGTCGACGCATAGATAATGGTGCCGACAGTCGCCAGCGCGGTGATTACATAGTCTGTGAAAGTCGGCAGAAAAGTTTGAGACAAGATTATGTGTTTAGAAATTAGATAATGTCAGGTGTGTGGCAGATCACGTGCTACTACCCTGAGCCTCACTGGGGGTACTCGTGTCTCCCGGCGAGGGGGCTCCCGGGAGTCTCACGAAGGGTTTCACCACACCGGAAGTACGCGGAATTGCCTGGCTCTTCAAAGTTTAGGCAGTAGTTAGCGGAGGGCGTGATTTGAGAGCCGCCTTGCCCGACGCCGCGGCTCCTGTTGCAGCAGTCAAGGTTTCCCGGGCACAGACTTGCCGGTCATTAGAAGTGTAGAGCAGATGAGAGGAACGCAAGGCAACCAGCCACTGCTGCTGCACCCTCCAGGCCAGGCCCTGCTGCGCTCAAGTCATCTACTTGTCATGTGTCGTCTGCCCCACTCTGAATTTCTCAGTGTAATGTGTAATATTCAAATGGCGGTGGGCGGGGCGCGACGCTTTGCAGGCGTGCCAGCTGATTGATTGACGAGGCTAAGTGTTACGAATGTGTGTGTGTGTGTGTGTGTGTGTGTGTGTGTGTGTGTGTGTGTGTGTGTGTGTGTGTGTGTGTGTGTGTGTGTGTGTGTGTGTGTGTGTGTGTGTGTGTGTGTGTGTGTGTTTGTTTGTTTGTTTGTGGACGACTATAAACTACATGCATTAAAAATGTTGATCATATTTGCATTAGAAATAATTGCACAATAACAGCCAAAGCAACGACGAAATTAGATTTTTCAGCTAACTACAGATGACAAGCTCATATACTATGCACACACACACACACACACACACACACACACACACACACACACACACACACACACACACACACACACACACACACACACACACACACACACACACACACACACGAGAAAAGCTTAAAAGCCACTCTGATTCTCTCGAAACCAAACCAAGCCGTGCTACACCTTGAAACATTGTAGCACTCGCTTGTCCTTAGTTTAAAATTACATAATCTGTGATAGAATAAAAGATCGCAATTTAGTTCTAAACTACTTATGATATGATAGGTATTATTCATATCTACCTTTACAATACACTGTTGTTACCTTCTTTTTTATTATATACGTCTTGATTCCCTTCATCGCAATCATATGTATTGTTATCACTCACTTTGCTGAGGGAAACACTCCCGGCTGAAGCATGTAATAAGGCACACCTGCTTCTTTGTTTTCACTGTAAAAATTGCCAGTTTGCTGGTGATGAAAGGCGACCGCAACACCTGGTGGTGTAGGAAAGACGGACAGACGCACAGACAGACAGACAGATAGACAGACGGACAGAAAGACAGTAAGTGAGATACTCATACGCACACAAACACACACAAAAGAGAGAGAGAGAGAGAGAGAGAGAGAGAGAGAGAGAGAGAGAGAGAGAGAGAGAGAGAGAGAGAGAGAGAGAGAGAGAGAGAGAGAGAGTCCAAGCCCATCCATCCGTCCGTCCGTCCGTCCAAGTTTTAAGTCTGCAACCCTGAAATAAGCAGTGAAGCCAGACTAAGCAAGCAGGAGAGGAGAGGAGAGACGGGTGGCATTCATACTGACGGGGCTGCGGGGCTGGAGAGGGGGGCGGGGCGCTGCGGGGCGGGGCGGGATGGGGCGGGGCATGCAGGCAGGCAGACGTGTGGGAAGACTTGTTGTTGTTGTTGTTGTTAGTGATGGTGATGATGGTGGTGGGGAGGGAGGTTGGGGAGGGGGTGTGAATTGCGTGGGTTGCAGGAGAGGTGGGGAGGAAGGGCGGGTTGTGGAGATGGATCGTGAGTATGGAGTGCAGTGTGGAGGAGGAAGGGATGGGGAAGGGAAGGAGGGGAAAGGGGAGCATAGAGGGGTAGGGAGGTTAGTGACGAGAGGGAACAAGGGAGAGAGGGAGGGAGGGAGGGAGGGATGTGTGTGTGTGTGTGTGTGTGTGTGTGTGTGTGTGTGTGTGTGTGTGTGTGTGTGTGTGTGTGTGTGTGGGAGAGGGGGGAGTGGAAGGAAGGTGCCAGTGTAAGAGAGAGAGAGAGAGAGAGAGAGAGAGAGAGAGAGAGAGAGAGAGAGAGAGAGAGAGAGAGTGGCGGGATGGAAGATGAAGGGGATGGTGTATGTATGTATGTTTGTACGTACGTGCGTATGTAGCAGCGGTAGCAGTGGGTGGAGGAGCAGCTCATTCATTGGGGAGCTCCACCTCTCTCTCTCTCTCTCTCTCTCTCTCTCTCTCTCTCTCTCTCTCTCTCTCTCTCTCTCTCTCTCTCTCTCTCTCTCTCTCTCTCTCTCTCTCTCTCTCTCTCTCTCTCTCTCTCTCTCCACCGGACGAAAATAACTCCAACGCTCGCCTGAAAAATTAATCATATTGTCTTGGACCATCCATTGACCGGCGGCCGGCTGGTGGCGGTGGTGGTCAAGGAGGAGGAGGAGGAGGAGGAGGAGGAGGAGGAGGAGGAGGAGGAGGTTAGGCTGAGAAAAAAATATAGCTCCTTTGTGCTCTTGATATTGTTTCGTTATGCCTAGAGAGAGAGAGAGAGAGAGAGAGAGAGAGAGAGAGAGAGAGAGAGAGAGAGAGAGAGAGAGAGAGAGAGAGAGAGAGAGAGAGAGAGAGAGAGAGAGAGAGAGAGATTATAGTATCACGTGACGAGAATCAGAAAAAAAAAAAATGAAAATATTACAGAAAAAAATTCAAATTCAAGTTAACATAATGTGCTTTTCCCGTACTTGAGAAGATTGGTGTATGTCTTAAGTTTGTGAATAAGGAAGGAAGAAAGAAAAGGAAACTTGAATGAAAGAAAGTAAGAGAGGGAGGGAGAAAGCAAGAAAGCAAGCAGGCAAGCAAGCAGGGAAGGAGGCAGGCAAGGAAGGATAAGTTAAGTATGTACATGAAAGAGGAAGGAAGAAAGAAGAAAAAAAAGAAAATACGAGTGTGAAAGAAAGTTAGGTCGTAAGGAAGGCAAGAAGGAAGAAAAGGCTAAGCTAAGTAGGTCACTGGTAAGACACGAATGAATGAGTGAAGGAAGATAGGAAGAAATAAAGGCTTATTAATGAATGAATGAAAGGTTAAGTCTAGTTAGGTATCGAATGAATGGATGAATAAATGAATGAATAGATAAAGGCAAAAAGGCAGGAATGAATGAATGAATGAATGAGTAAATGAAGGAATAAAAGGATAAGTTCTGTTAATAAAATGGCTGATTATCAAATGAATGATCGAAGGAAGGATGATGATAGATGTGAATGAATGAATGAATACGTTTACCGAGTTGGTTGACCAGTTACTGAATGAATGAATGAAGGAAGATAGGAAGAGAAGGATAACAAAGAAAGGAGGGAATGAATGAATGAAGGAAAAAAAAGACAAAGGAAGGAGGGAATGAATGAATGAAGGAAGGAAGAAGACAAAGGAGTGAGGGAATGAATGAATGGAGGAAGAAAAGACAAAGGAAGGAGGGAATGAACGAATGAATGAAGGAAGAAGACAAAGGAGCGAGGGAATGAATGAAAGGAGGGAGGAAGAAAAAGACAAAGGAAGGAGGGAATGAATGAATGAATGAATGAATGAATGAATGAATGAATGGAGGAAGGAAGAAAAGAAGACAGAAAGGAAAGGACGGAATGAAGGAAGAAAGGAGGACTGAAA
>NC_087155.1:8694191-8704191 GCF_035594125.1 Scylla paramamosain
GGTGCCTGCCATCAGACACGGCAGTACAGGTGCCTGCCATCAGACACGGCAGTACAGGTGCCTGCCATCAGACACGGCAGTACAGGTGCCTGCTATAAGACACGGCAGTACAGGTGCCTGCCATCAGACACGGCAGTACAGGTGCCTGCCATCAGACACGACAGCACAGGTGCCTGCCATCAGACACAGGGTGAGGAAGGTAACAAAAGAACACGTTTGGGATTGACGTCCTCAACATATCAACACCCGTAAAAGTACTCTACTGCGGAAGAAAGTGCCCATTTCCTTTCTGTTACTCGAATCCTCATAGATAACAAAGAATAATCAATTTCTTTAATACACAGTGCAACCTCCTTTCCTACAAAAAATCTTTATTCTTTCTCGAACCCTCGTAAGTAGAAAATAATCAAATACGTTTACACGCAAAAAAAAAAAAAAAAAAAAAAAATTCGTCAGCGTTACAATGAGTGTAATCCAATATAAACATTACGCACATGCTACTACATAATTGTGATTCAAGGTAAACACGTTCCGGCGCGGTGCATGGCGTGCCCCGGCTCAGCACTTTAGTAGGGTGGAAAGTACTGCAGGAATTTCATTCATTCTCCGCCAGCCAGTCAGTCCGTGGCATGCGATACGCTCCAACTTCATGCAATTTGCTTAAACTTCATGGTTATAATTTTGTGTGTTCAATAAGCGGTAGAGCTGATACCGTATACTTAGTGCGGGTGTATTTCAGCCCTAAAGTTAAGTAAGCATCTTGTGGGTTTTTGGTCGCCGCACCTGCTTGCTAATTAGTGATATTTACGATACTATAATCGGCGAGGGAAGCGGGGACTGTGAATAGCGAAGTAGAAAGTCTTAACTGAGTATTATTATTATGGTAAGGAGATTGATTATTATACAAAGTACGAGAGTGTTTAACTGATAGCTGGGTATTATAATAGTAAGGAGATCGAGTGCTATTCAAAGCAAGAAACGAATTCAGCTGAGAACTGAGCGTAGTGTAGTAAGAAGGCTGTTATACAAAACACGGAAGGAATTATTCTTGTTTACAATTTCTGCGAATTACGACATCAGCAACAACGACAACAACAGCAACAGCAGCAGCAACAGCAAGAGCAGCAGCAGCAGCAGGAGCAGCTGCCATTAGACACAGCAGCTGGTGTTCTTGCAGCAGGAGCAGCTGCTGCAAGAACACCAACAACAATAACAACAACAAGACCACCACCACTTTCAACACCGCCACCACCGCCACCACCACCACCATCACCACCACCACCACCACCAACAACAACAACAAATATTCAGTCTTACAACTTCAACAACATTATTTATTAATGGTGGTATTTTCATGAATGTAGCAGTAAATACGAGTGCTAAGGCTGTGATGATGATGTGGTGCTTAGAACCTCTATTGATGAGTGCAGATTGTAATCTGTGACGTTCAAGTGTTTAGTATTGCTAAGCCTAGATCGGGATGTGTGAGGTTCCCAAAGTGTTCCTTATTAATGTCTCTTTACTTTTCGTTCTTAATTATTCATGTTTATTTTATAATTGTAAAGTTCTGTATGGTATAAACGAAGCGGTCGAACTGTAGTGTCGCGTCCAGAAGCTCTGATACGTGAATGTGATATGTTCTCTTATTATTTAACGTATGTAGGAATGCTTTCAATTCATGTAGTGGGATTTAGTCGAGCTAACAACGAGTGGAATTCTTGCATGAGTTTTGCCTTGAGCTAGTGTTGAGTTCCCCGGCGTTCAGCACACAACCTTCCTGGAGATCTTCACTCAGTGCAGTCATTTAGTATTCAGTATTTCATGCCAGCACTTGAGTGTACTCCTTATTGTCTTAATTACTGTAATGAATATGTGATTTGGCTCTCTGTGTACAGTAATTTCACACAAAGAACAAAGGAAATACTGACCATTCGACGCCAAATGTTCTGAGTACGTCACACAAGTAAGTCTGGCGCATTTATAGGACTGAAGTGTGCGTCTGCAGCGGGTTTGTGTATATGGCTTATATTCGAGCTTATATTCAGCAGAGGAACGGGAGTCTGGCACACATGTTTCAGCCAGTGATTAACAAAGGGATCGGAACTGCAGATTACAACTGGCCACGGAGAATAACAAAACCAGTATTGTATTGATAAGGCAGACGAAAAGGTCAAACCGGAGACGACAAACAACAGGTAGACAATCGGCGGGCATAAGAGATAGCATAGAGAAGTGAGTGATAGTGAGTGGGACAGGAGCACAAGATGGTGGTTTCAGGAAGGCGGCCAGAACAATTCTTCGCGAAACAGCGGACAAGAAAGAACACTCCTGGAGACAAGACAGAAACAGGAGGTGAAGAAAACAATTCAACTCTTCGCGAAACAACGAGATAAAAACAAAAATAGACAAAAAACACCTATTCTCGAAAAACGGGCAAGAAAGAAGGTTCAGAAAACGAGACAAAAACGCAGGATAGACAAAACAACTCTTCCTGAAACAACGGACAAGAACATTCTGACAAAAGACCCGAGTTTGTTCCGCCTCACGGGAGTCCGCCAAACATCCCCGGGTCGAGGTGCCAGCACGCCAGCACGCCCTTCGAGGAACTCCCGCGTGGCAGCTGCTGGAGTGGCGTGGAGGCTGCCGGCGCTCCATCCCAGAAGCTTTACCGTCCCCTCCTGCCCTCCCCTCCCCGCAAAGAGTACGTTTCCCTGGTGACGGTGGCTGCGCGGGGCACATTGTTGGGGACGACACGCCGCGTTTAGTTACATAAAAATGAAATACGCAAAAGAAGTAAATACATTACCGTCACTCCCCTTGCTTCCCCGCGCCCTCTTCCAAACAACCTCCCACCACACACCACCACACACACCAAATAACAGAAAATAAGTAGGTGTTTAAATACATTAATACACAAGCAGAGTAATAACAGGTGGACTGGTGTTCTCGTAAACTCATTAAGGTACTAACGAAGGAAACCACTTGGATGGAATTAGCATTGTAAAGCCTTTTTTCTACGCACTATTTCCTCGTACGTAGCTTCCTGCCTTCTCCCCCCCACACACGCCCCCCACCGCTGCCGCCCTCCTGCACCCACCACCTTGCCGCCTCGTTATCTCTCGTACGCCCTCCACACCCTTCGCTTTAACATTATTTAATTAGCAGACAGGTGTTGTGGAGGTTGTAAGTTATATCACTCACTGATTTGCACCCCTTTTTTTTCTGTTAGGAGGAGGAGGAGGAGGAGGAGGAGGAGGAGGAGGAGGAGGAGGAGGAGGAAGAGGAAGAGGAAGAGGAGGAGGAATAGGAGGAAGAGGAACCGGAGGAATAGGTGGAGGATAAGAATGGTCCATGACAAAAAAAAAAAAAAAAAAATCTGCTGGTTCATAATTGGACTAGATTAAACTAAGTACTATATTTTACGAGTTCTTAATATTAGTAGTTTTGAGAGAGGAATAAAAAAAAGCGAGAAGACTCCTGCTGCTTCGCCTAATGCCTTCAGAGAAAAAAGAAGTCAGAAGAACGCTAGATAACATGAACATAGCGGATAGGGAGAAGAGAGAGAGAGAGAGAGAGAGAGAGAGAGAGAGAGAGAGAGAGAGAGAGAGAGAGAGAGAGAGAGAGAGAGAGAGACTGAGACTAACTTAACTGCATGAAGGCTTCGGAAACTGGCCTTTTTTTTTCTACAGGAAGCACAAAGTCGTAAATGATTAGCGTGTATATTTTACTTATGTGTAGGAATGATCAACTGAGAGAGAACTTGATGTAGGGATGGGGTGATTATAGTATTGCTCGGGTGCCCTGGAAGAGACGGGCAGTGGAGAGAGAAATGGGGTGGAGGTGGGGGGGGGTGGGGAGCGTTTGGAGGCGGAGGCGTGTGTCTATCCTGTAGTGGCTGGTGGTGGTGGTGGTGGTGATGATTAACTGATGGTCTACTCCGGTGCATATAGTGAGTAATTATTGAGGATGAATGGCTTTTGATCTTGGTTCATAATTATCATCATCATCATCTTAATTTTCTTCTTTTCTTTTCTTCTTCTTCTTCTCTTGTCGTCGTCGTCATTATCCTCCTCCTCTTCCTTCTTCTCCTCTTGTTCTTGTTCTTGTTTTTCTTCGTCGTCGTCTTTTAAGTATCTGCATTTCCTAATTTATATTTTTTCTGGTCTTGTTCTATTTCAGCCTTATTTTCCTATATATTCTTCTTTCTCAATTTCTAAAAAAGAAAGAAAAAATGTAAATAACTAACCTCATTTTCTATATTTTCATTATATATATATATATATATATATATATATATATATATATATATATATATATATATATATATATATATATATATATATATATATATATATATATATATATAATGAAAATATATATATATATATATATAATGAAAATATAGAAAATGAGGTTAGTTATTTACATTTTTTCTTTCTTTTTTTAGAAATTGAGACAGAAGAATATATAGGAAAATAAGGCTGAAATAGAACAAGACCAGAAAAATATAAATTAGGAAATGCAGATACTTAAAAGACGACGACGAAGAAAAACAAGAACAAGAACATATATATATATATATATATATATATATATATATATATATATATATATATATATATATATATATATATATATATATATATATATATATATATATATATATATATATATATATATATATATATAAATCAGTCATGCATTTTCACTTTCTTGTGTATGTATTGCCTTCTTTCCCCAATGTACAACGCAGGCCACTCATTACAATGAATCAAACCTTCCTTAACATTATTGCACAGGTCACACTTTGTCTCTTCGCCTGTAAATCTCCTGAGTAGTTCATGTTGGTAACAATGATCCCGAAAGTATTTTCTCCTTCACTCATTACTGGCAATGGGTCTTCATTTTTATTTGTCGCGTCTCTCCTCAAAGTTTATGCTCTCATTTACATTGGCGGAGAGTAAAGGGCATCTGCCGCTGTCTGGACCAGTCAGCAGTGCAGCCCTGATTTATCTGGATGACGCGGCAGATTCTTGGCGGCGAAGGCTTCCATCAGTAATTGTATCGTTTGCAACGTTCGAGATAATGAATTAGTGGTTATTCTGAAAAACGGATTCATGCACGTACATTAGGATATATTTGGAAAACAGAGTGTCACTGTACCAATACATTTACTTTACAATGGGCCTCCTCTGGTGACAGGTAGCCATTACAGGTGCAGTCAATCAGTACAATGCGGTGGCAAGCTTATCCTTCACCCTCACATGCTGGCCATCTTGAGTCCCAGTCAGGCGAGTGCAACTTACTCCAGAGTTTCTTGTGAGGAAACTTGCCTAGGACTCTCTGGAAATCGAGGTAATCATGTAGTTGGGCATCAGTCTAACTCAGTCTTCGTATATATTGGAGGAGAAATCCATAGGAATAGTTAAGATGAATTGGTTATAGTTACTCTTGTCTTCAGAGACTGCCACATGTACAGGGACTGCCACGTGTATAAGGACTGCCACGTGTACGGGGACTGCCACGTGTAGACCTGATGGCTTCTTGCAGCTTCCCTAATTTTCTTACGTTCTTATGTTGTCTTTCGCAGATCAACTAAAATTACGACCGTGATCTTCGAATATTTGACTAACTTGTCTTTTCAGTTTCTTTTACCCACCGCTGGAGTTAGAAATGTGAGTCAGCTGTTACTTAGCGCCTCCTTATCACTTATTTTTCTTTGTTTTATTTACGTCGTTTAGATTTCTGTTTTCATGGAATTGGTCAATCTTTTTAACTGATTATGATCATTGACTGCAGAAAGAGGAAGAAGCGGTAAATGAGGAGGAGAGAAGGAAGATGATGATGATGATGATGATGATGATGATGATGATGATGATGATGAGAAGGAGGAGGAGTGGGAGGAGGGGGCGTGTAAAGTTCAGGAAACACCGTAAGAAAGATAGAAGGAAAGAAGCAAATAAAGAAGAGAAAGGGAAAATGTAAAAAAAAAAAAAAAGTGCTAAGAAATCAGGGAGAGAAAAATAGTAGAAGAGAAAGGTGAAAAAAAAAAAAACATCCGAAAAGAGACGAAATAGGAAACGAAAGGAGGTGATTGAAAACAGAAAATAAAATGAGAGAGATCACAGAGGGATGACCTGTGTGAAGAAGGGATGAAAAAAACATGAAGAGAAATAAGATAAGAGAAAAAGGAGGAGAGATAAGAAAACAAAGAAGAGACGAAATGGGGAAAGAAAAAAGAAAAAAAAGAAAAATCGGGAAAGGAAAATGGAGGATGGAAGAGAAGAGAAGAGGACTTATAAGAGAAATTAGAAAAAAAAATAATAAAAAATGCAAGAAAGTGAAAGAAAAATAGAAAAAAAAAAATAGAAAAGAAAAGAATACATATACTGCAGAAACTATGCAATAAGAATAAATAAAAAAAATAAAAAGAAATGAAAATATAAGAGAAAGACAGAAGACGAAAAAAAGGAGAGAAAACAGACATCAATAAAAAAAAGAGACGAAATGATTACAGAAAGAGATGAAAAGAAAGAGAAAAACAGCACAATAACAAACGGAAAAATAAAAGCGAGAAATCAGGGAAAAGAGAAAATGAGAAAGAGGATAGAATAGAGAGAAGAGGGAGAGAGGAGGAGGAGAGAGAAGGATCAGTGTGGATCTAGCGTGGATGAAGACTGGTGACGGATGGGGGACTCAAAACAAATACAAGGCCGCCTCTCGATACGGGAACACAGGGATCAAGGTTGGGTCACGTCAAGTCAGGTCACGTCAGGTCATGTTAGGTCATGCTAGGTCAGAACACCGGGTCATAGGGAGTCACCAAGATTTAGTGTTCAATTAGTGTGTTGTTGAGTAGCGTAGGGCGTCATAGCACGTATCTTGTTTAACTAATCCTGCGTCATTTCACTGAGCAAGAGTTGAAGCCACATGCTTTTAAGGTTTTTCATTACTTGATCAGTCTTTTTGCTGAGTCGTTCTAAATTATATCTTAAATTTACACTAGGCCTTTTGTTAAACTTGAGGAAAAGAAACAATAAAAAAAATAATAAATGAATAAATAAATAAGTAAAATAAAAGGCAAATGAATGAATAAATACATAAATAACTTAGATTTTCCCCTCCTAATCTACTCACAACAAATCACCCTTACAAACTGCAATTTAAGGCCTACAGTTTTACACACACACGTCTCTGCATTGAATAGGTCCTTTAATAATAGTGTGCTTAATTTACCATAGAGGTGTTCGCTGGTAGAAGGTGATCACGCGTCTTCAGTGGCTTAATATCAGCTGCTTAGTATCGGGGTTAACTATTTCACTGCTACACAAATTCTCCCCATAATCCACTGCAACTACGAGTATTTAGACATATTTTTTTTTGCACCACAGTGTACTAAATAGCTCTGTAGCTCATTAGAAAAGACAGCCTTGACCTCATATTTTCTCATTTTCTGGGGGGTTATGTAAATATATATTATTTTTTCAGTACTCAGAGTCAACAGGATAACAAAAGTAATAAAAGGATTAGGGGTATCGTAGAGATGATCTGGACTGAGGTGACTGGCTCGTGACTGGCTCGTGACTGGTTCGTGATTGGCTGGTGACTGACTGGTGAGTGGCTGGTGACTAACTGATGACTCATTGGTGACTGGCTGGTGGGTGGCTGGTGACTGGTTACTAAGCGTCCCTGCCATGGCGGTGAACAGGTGATGTGCAGCCTCTGGTCAGGAAGAGACTATTAGCAAGACAAATAGATGTGACTTGATCCTCTGTAACACGAACAACAGTGACGAGGTATTAGTCTCTCTTTTTTTTAATTAAGGAAATGGAGACCAGAGAGAGAGAGAGAGAGAGAGAGAGAGAGAGAGAGAGAGAGAGAGAGAGAGAGAGAATTTCCCGTATATGTAACTTCCTAAAAAAAAAGAAAAAGAAAAAGAAAGGTAGCCTGGTATAGTACAGTAAAATAACACATGTACAGGTGAGCTTCTTAAGTACTCAGGTGAACTGGGGACGTTAATGAAGAATCAGCGAGGGCCATTACGCGTGACCAGACGAGGCACACACTTGAGCTTGACCTGTTCTGTTGGTACGCAGACGTGAAGTGAGGGAAGGGAGATTATTGTTGGCAGCATCCGTGAATGTGTAATGAATCTTGAAATCCGGAAGAGAGGGTAGAGAGGTATAGTACTTGGAAAGATGGGGAGGATGAGAAAGAGAGAGACGAGACGAGAGCAGACCAGACTAGTCCATACCAGACGAGAGACTAGACGAGACGAGACGAGATGGCGAGGAGATGAGGCGGCGGGGTAAGTGAACACAACAGGGAGTATTTGATTTTCTGCGGAACACTGCGAGGCCGCCGAAAAGTTAGTCTCGGGAAAGTTTGCAAGTGCTTCGAGGCGAGATTGTTGAACCCAGTCAGTTTTCATGGATTTTACAGCCAAGTTCTAAGGGCTGTGTTTGAAGCGGACCGGTCTCGATGCACCGGCGGTCACGAAGCTTCAAGATGGTGCGGGTGAAACAGCGGCGACGGCGGCGGCGGCGATGGTGGGAGAGAAGGCAGATGGAGGCAGACGGAGGGAGGAGATGATATGGGATAGGGTGAGGGGAGTGAAGGGAGGGAGGGAGGGAGGGAGGGAGGGAGGGGTATGAGGAGGGAAATATTGAGGGATGGAAGCATATGGAAGTATCGAAGAGAGAGAGAGAGAGAGAGAGAGAGAGAGAGAGAGAGAGAGAGAGAGAGAGAGAGAGAATCTTAAAATAAATCCTATGAACAGTACTACGCTGCCCTTTCCTGCATCCCTCCCCCCGTTCTTTTAAAGCTGCGTCAAGAAATCTGTTTGATGAACCTTCAGGTAAATAAAACGTGATGCATTTAGTCGGTGAGACCAAATTATCCCGCCCCACTTGTTACCTTAAAGAGACAATTAAGTGTGCGTTTGGATTCAATAAACATTTAGCTTCTGCGTCGAAACTGCCGCTGAGAGTATAGTGCATCAGCTGGTGGGCGTGGCAGGGCCGAGGACAGGGCTGAGTAGGGTGGCGGTGGTGGTGGCGGTGATGGCGTTGGCGCAGCGTATTGCTAGAAACCGTAAGGATGGAAATCCTTATTAGGCTCTTGAAGGAGTAATCTCGTCAGTAATAATTCGTCTGGAAGCGGAAATGTAATATTCTACTCGTCGGTTCCTGACACACGTGGCGACGGCATACTAGCGGCAGCTGTTTTTTCTTTTCCCTTGTAATATGTGTAGCGGAGGTGTGTGTGTGCCCAGACGGAGTCGCTGGAGGATTGTTGCTTCTGGAAAGGCCTGGGTCGTGGGGAGCCGGGGCGAGGGAGGCAGGGGACGCGGCGGCGGGGGGCGATGCGAGGGGGGATGGAAGAGATGCAGTTGGGTGCAAAGAGAGTTGGCGGGGGGGCGGAGGAAAGGAGAGGAGGGGCCTACACCACCAGGTAGAGGGGAGGGAGAAAGAGAGGAATAGAGAGAAAGAGAGGCGGTCCCGGGAAGGCGAAGCAGGGAGAGGGGGCGAGTAGAATGGAGGTAGGAAAAGAGCAGGGGGGGGGGATGGAGGGAGGCTTGGGGCTCTGGGGTAATTATTAGGTAGGGGGATAAAGAAGTTTTCCTCCATGTTTATTAGGGAAAAGGAAGGGAAAGGGTTCTTAATAATTTTTACAAAGGGAATCACGGTACAAAAAGGAAATATGTGAAGGATTGGCACGTAATTGTACGCTGAAGTGTAGGAATCTGGCGTACTGTTGAGTGAAGCGGAATTTTTATTTTAATTTTTATTTATTTATTATTTTCCTCGTGTGTGGAAGAGTGAGAGGGGTACGTGACGGGGGAAGGGGAGAGAGAGAGAGAGAGAGAGAGAGAGAGAGAGAGAGAGAGAGAGAGAGAGAGAGAGAGAGAGAGAGAGAGAGGATGAGGGGGTGACGAGTACCCGCTGCCGTAATCAACAGATGGGGATCACGCTCTCCCACCCTCGCAAATCACGTCCCT
>NC_087155.1:8711691-8729191 GCF_035594125.1 Scylla paramamosain
CAAGACTATCATATACCGTAAAGTGACTGCATGGGAAGACTGGGCTTTAGATATTAGTTACTAGATATTAGTTAAGAAGGATTGATGAGGTAACCTGAGCGTGATGTCGAAGATGATGCAAGAGAGGAGGATGGATTGGTGTAAAGAGAGAGGAATGATGGATCTGAATGTGGATGAAGGAAGAAGACAAGGCAGACTGAAGAAGAGGTGAAGAATTGCATTAAAGACGACTTGGGATGGATGGATAGATAGACAGATAGATAAATAAATTGATAGAAATAGATAAATAGATAGGTAGGTAGATATATGGATAAAGATAGATACATAGATAGATAGAAAGATGTATTGTTGGATAGAAAAGTAGATGGATGAAGCTAGATAGATAGATGATAGATAGGTATATTTTTTGGGAATTTTTCAGTAGTGTGGAGGAAGAGGATTGATCCCTATGAAAAAAAAAAAAAAAAACTAGCGAGGAACAACCGCCACAAGAGGAACTTAGGAAAAACCACAGAAGTAATAGTCGTAGTAGTAATAGTAGTAATAGTAGTAGTAGTAGTAGAAGAAGAAGAAAAAGAAGAAGAAGAAGAAGAAGAGAGACTAATTACTTATCACCCCACTTGCATGTACAGAACAGTGAGCACTTATAAAACCTTTCACTGCAGTATCCAACAATTCACAGCACTACAGCCACAATACACGACCTTTTAAAAGCAGCTGCATTGATAAAAAGATGGATTAAAAAGAGCTTTTCAGTGCCTGGCTTATATAATATTCAAATGTGGCTGTACAACAAGGGAAGTATCTCAGAGTTTTTGATTAATGAAAGATACACTAAATGGCAATGAAAACGTTAACTCCTCCCTCTGTCTTATAAGGCCCGGTCAATTTGAGTGCGTTCATTTAGTATGGAAGAAGCGTACCTCAGTTCACATCGCCCCAGGTTTTAATTATGGCTGGAGATTTTTCCTTCTGTGTATCATCAAGGCATACAATTGTGGTTATCAAGGCAGGATGTGTGGTGAGAGAGAGAGAGAGAGAGAGAGAGAGAGAGAGAGAGAGAGAGAGAGAGAGAGAGAGAGAGAGAGAGAGAGAGAGAGAGAGAGTGCGATTGTTTTTTTTATATGGACTGTACAATGAAATGTTCAGAGGAAGTGTAAATAAAAGACAAAAGGAAATCCGAGGGAAGGGAAGCAAAGGGACACACACACACACACACACACACACACACACACACACACACACACACACACACACACACACACACACACACACACACACACACACACACACACACACACACACACACACACTGTCGGTTATCTTGACGGAAATACCACGGTTGTTCAGTATGTTGAGAGAGAGAGAGAGAGAGAGAGAGAGAGAGAGAGAGAGAGAGAGAGAGAGAGAGAGAGAGAGAGAGAGATAATAATATATTAGACTCTATTACTGGCATTTGGCTGAAAACAACGAAGATTATGATAACGCAGAGAGGAGGAGGAGGAGGAGGAGGAGGAGGAAGTGGTACATTTACATAAAGAAAAGAAAAAAAAATGAAAGGGAAAGAAAAAAAAACGAGAGTTGGAGGGAACAGAAAAAAAAACAAGAATAATGATAGAGAACATGAACGAAAAAAAAAAAAAAAATAAATGACAGGAAACAGAATAACGAAGACAACTGTGAGAACGGTCATTGGGAAAAGGAGGAGGAGAAGGAGGAAAAATAGAAAAGGGAAAACACAAGCAAGGATGAGAAAGAGAGGAAAAGAAGGAAAATGAAGACAAAAATAATAAACCTCAAAAAAAAAAAAATCGTGATTGGAGAAGAATAGCATTTAGAGAGAGAGAGAGAGAGAGAGAGAGAGAGAGAGAGAGAGAGAGAGAGAGAGAGAGAGAGAGAGAGAGAGAGAGAGAGAGAGAGAGAGA
The DNA here is from genome assembly GCF_035594125.1 of Scylla paramamosain. NCBI lineage: Eukaryota > Metazoa > Arthropoda > Malacostraca > Decapoda > Portunidae > Scylla > Scylla paramamosain. Next base: position 8,713,617 of record NC_087155.1, read on the forward strand.
GAGAGAGAGAGACTGCGAGGGGAAGGGGCGTGATTTACATAAGTGTGGGTGAGGGCAGTGAGGGGGAGGGAAGGGAAGGGGAGATGAGAGGGAGAAAGAGATGAAGGGGTTTGCAGGGGGAGAGGAAAGGGAGGGAGCATGGAGGGAGAGGGAAGTAAGAGGGGCAGGGAAGGAAGGGGAATGGAATGAGAGGAGTGTGAGAGGGGGGAAGGGAAACAGAAGAGGGGGAAGTGAGAGGGAGAGAGGGGTGGAGGGAGAGGCAAGGACGGATGTTGGTGTTACACAGACACGTCATTATAATCACCACCATCATCACCATCATTCAGGCAGACCACAAAGGCCACGTCACCACCATTATAGCCACCAAACCACATGTCATCACCAGCATCACCACCACCATTAACATGCCCCATTTAGGGACGCCACAATGGGTATCAACACCATTACTTATTACGATACTCTCATCAACACCACTATTTATTGTTACACCAGAGTTACCACTGCCATGATTCATCACCGCAGTATAAAGTCAGTCATCACCATTACTTGGCTACCATTACATAGACATCACCATTACTTATCATCTAAATGAACTTGTCATCAACACCATTAGTTTTCATGGCTAGAAAAGAAGAAGAAAATGAAGAGGAAGAAGAAGGGAAAAAGAAGAAAAAAAGAAGAAAGAAGAGGTGGAGGAGAGAAAACGTATTAATTGTTGCTCACTAAGAATTTTCCACCAAAAAGAATTCGCCACTAGTCACCACCACCACCACCACCACCACCATCACCACCGGAAGGAACATCAGTAAGGCATCTTTACCTGGTTGTCCTTTTTCGTCTGTTCTCCCTGTCGCCAGGTCACCTCCTTCCCCTGAACCCACCACAACCCTTCTTGTGACTAAACCGAACTCAGCGGGATTAATTGAACAACTGCCTGGAAAACAAAATTCTCGGACTAACTGCGCAAACAAACCAGCGTTCGAAAACCCTTCATTTAACTCGTTCACTGGTATTTGGAACTCATTTTCTTCACTGACCACTGTGAGACGGTTCCTCCTTTACAGCCACGTCCAAACATCATACTGGGTAGAAACTGCAAAATCTATCCTTTTAATCCCTATAGATGTATACTAAGATGTCATGCATTGTCTTACTACTGTGAATTGTTACCTATCGCAGTGAAAGGGTTAAAGCAGGAAAATTTATGTTACTCCCCATTATGGTCCTCCGGTGGCGCTCCTCTCGCCTCTCTAACAACTAATCTTTATTCATCAGTCCATCGCGAGTACGTGTATTCATCCTTAAGCCCTGGCCTCCTACGTCGTCGCCGCCGCCGTCGGGTCCGCCTTTGCCACTGCTCGTCCATCACCTCTGAGTCATTCATCACCCGTGGCCTCGGTTTCGAATTTCCCCCAAAGTGTTTCGCCGTCAGTATTTCTCCTGTAAATGGCTGCTGCTGAAGTGTTGTTGGGACACCTCTGGGGGCCTGCCTGTGTGCGTGGCGCTGTGAGGACGTGTGGAGGATTTGGGGCGCTAGGAAGGTTGGTTTGAAGGTGTGGGGAGGAGGGGAGTTTGGGTTTGGATGTTAGGTGAGGAAGGAAGCTCGATCTGAAGGTATGAAGGTGTGTGATGGTCAGGGGGAGGGGTTGTGTTGAAGATATGAGGTGGTCAGGGAGGTTGTGATGACGTGGGGTGGCGGAGAGGTTGTGGTAAGGGTGCGAAGCGGTGAGAAGGTTCGGGTGAGGATGAGGGGACGTTAGGGAAGACGGAGTGAAGGTGCTGGGAGGTGGAGGGGTCTGGGTGATAGTGTAGGAGGGAAGGGAGGGAGGGATGAGAGTTGGGGAGGGTGGAGAGGTGAGAGTGGGAGGGTGGGGAGGCAAGGCCGAGGCTGGGGTGGGAAACAAATGCATACGGATCCTCGGGACACATTCCAGGGCAGACCTGAAGACGGTCCAGCAACCCTCAGCCTGTCTCAGCCAGACGGACAGGCAAACAGAGCCAGATGAGCGTGACGGTACCATGCAGCCCAGGCAAGCAGGCAGGCAGACGACCACACGGATAGATAGGTAAGGATGCAGGTGGACAGACGGTAGGCAGACAGGCAGTAGGCGATCATGTAGACAGGAGGGTGACAGATTGACAGACAGGCCCACAGATATAAGAACATAAGAAATAAGAAATAAGGGAAGCTGCAAGAAGCCATTAGGCCTACACGTGGCAGTCCCAGACACAAGCTAGCAGACAAACTAAAGATCGGTAAAGAAGTGGATAGGGACAATTTAAGGCCTCAGACAGAGACGGGGGCACATACAGTTAGAGAAAAGACAGACAAAAGGCATAGGTAGACAGGTAGCAGACAGGTAGTCAAACAAGCAGAAATGGGCACACACACACACACACACACACACACACACACACACACACACACACACACACACACACACACACACACACACACACACACACACACACACACACACACACACACACACAAAGACAGACAGACAGACAGACAGACGTATGGAGAGGCAGACAGGTAAACATAGAGACAAAACAACAAATACCTAAGCGACTGAAACCCGGACAAGGACAAGATGACAAGGCAGGCCGACTGACCGACTGACCGACTGACCGACAGTTGCAGAGACAGGCAGGCAATACTACCCGGCAAAAAGCAATCAGGAAACTTTATGTGAACCTTGACAAATGCAAAAAGAGGCGGCAGACAGGTGAACGGGAAGAAAGGTAGACAGGTAGACAGACAGGTGGAATTTTGAACGATGACTGGACGCAAGGAAACACAATAGAAACCGACGTGTGGATAGAATGTGGCTGGACGTAAAGACCCCACAATACGCAGACGAGGATACGAACCGACAGGAAGCAAGACAGACAGGCAAATCGAGGAGCAGACTTACTGGCATACAGACATACACACAGATAATGTACGTAAGTGTAACGACGTATGTATGTAACACGTGCGAAGAATACTGGTGATCATGTGAAGATATGTATGAAAATTAAGTATATATTCGTACATTCATACACATATGCATTCTGGAAGCTCGTTGGAATGCATTACAGGAAAGAAAAAAGATTGGCAGAAGGATAAACAGACAGCTATTCAGACGGAAAGACAGATAGACAGACACACACAAACATACACAGAGAGACAGACCGGTAGACAGATGGAAAGTTAGAGACAAAAGAACATACATACAGACACACACACACACACACACACACACACACACACACACACACACACACACACACACACACACACACACACACACACACACACACACACACACACACACACACACACACACACACACCAATATCACTAATAGGGAGGAACAAAAAATGCTCACCAAAGACCACTGGTGGAGGATTCTAAGAAATGACAGTGCAAGGAGGCCACTTGGGGTTGAGAGAGAGAGAGAGAGAGAGAGAGAGAGAGAGAGAGAGAGAGAGAGAGAGAGAGAGAGAGAGAGAGAGAGAGAGACTGTTTCTTGGTGAGTTGGATGATATCTCGTCTTCTTTATTGTTACTTTTTCTCTCAGGGTCAAAGTTTTTTTTATTCTCTTGTATTCAAATCGACCTCTTCCTTTATTTATATTGTATTTTTTACGAGTACCTATATTGAAAAAAAATAAATGAAAACGGACACGAGTATTAGTTGGTCAGGCAATCTGACAGAAAAAAAGATAAAATAGATGGATAGATAGATAATAAATCGATGGATGAATAGATAAATAGGTAAAGGAATGAATAGACAGACGAAAAAAAGAAGAATAAGAGAAAGAAAAGTGGAAGGATGAGGTTAGACAAGAGAATAAAGATAAGAGTAAAGAAAGAAGAGAGAAAAAGGAGGAGGATGAGGTTGAGGAAAAAGAAACGGAGTAGGAGGAGGAGGAGGAGGAGGAGGAGGAGGAGGAGGAGGAGGAGGAGGAGGAGGAGGAGGAGGAGTAATCCCTTTCGTCCGTACAGGGAGGTGGAATGACTCCTCACGTCACAGTATTTCAGTCAGCATAAGCACTGCGATACCTTCCCCCTCTCCCTCTCCCTCTCCCTCTCCCTCTCCCTCTCCCTCTCTCCATCTTCACCCCAACACCGCCACCACCTCTCTCTCTCTCTCTCTCTCTCTCTCTCTCTCTCTCTCTCTCTCTCTCTCTCTCTCTCTCTCTCTCTCTCTCTCTCTCTCTCTCTCTCTCTCTCTCTCTCTCTCTCTCTCCGGCGGCATCTTTCCTCCTCCCTTCTTCTCCCTCTTTTCTGATACTTTCCCTGCAACACATCTCCCTCTCCCTGCCTCTCTCCCTCCCTCCCTCCCTCACTCCCTCCAACCTTGTATCTGTTTGTCTGCCTGCCTCTGTTTCTTGTCTCTGTTTCTGTCTGTTTTTCTGTCTGTCTGTCTGTCTGTCTGTCTGTCTGTCTGTCTGTCTGTCTGTCTGTCTGTCTGTCTTTCTGTCTGTCTGTCTGTCTGTCTGTCTGTCTGTCTGTCTGTCTGTCTGTCTGTCTGTCTGTCTGTCTGTCCGTCTGTTTGTCTGTCTTTCGGGCTGTCTATTTCAGTGTCTATTTCAATGTCTGTTTCAGTCTCTCTCTCTCTCTCTCTCTCTCTCTCTCTCTCTCTCTCTCTCTCTCTCTCTCTCTCTCTCTCTCTCTCTCTCTCTCTCTCTCTCTCTCTCTCTCTCTTCCACCATCCCCTACCCCCCCACATTCCACACGTTCTCCTTCGTTCCTTCCCTCCCTTCTCTCCTCTAAACACCCCACACCTTTTTCTCTGTTCCCTCTTTCCCTCCTTCCTCTCCTCTCAGCACACTTCAAGACCTCCATCCTGCTTCCTTCCATCACCACCTCTGTGCACTCACCATGTATACTTACTTCTCTTCAAACTTCATAACGATTGCCGCTTGTTATTATTAGTAAATGTATTTTTAAGTTTTATTTTTCAGTGGCGTTTGTTATGGTTAGGTAATTTGATGTCGAGTATTTCATTATTTTATTTACTTGTGCCTTGTGGTTCTCATGATGTTTGTTGTGTTATTTTTGTTTTTATGATATTAGCTGTGTTAGTTTTGTTCTCATGAGGTGTTTCTTTCCCACTGATGATGCGAAATCCGTGGTAAACTATCGCCAGAATCCTGTGAACACCCTTGAGCGCCGCGGTAACTTTCACTATAGCTGGTTAAGAAAGCAGGATAAAAGACGCTGAGACGTTTAAAAATATGCGTCGTAACGTTGGAACCTTCAGTACATGTTACGCCGAGATTATTTTATGCGCAGCTACATAATGAAGCTTGAAATACGTGGAATATGTCTGTGTAGTTATATCTAAATGCATTAATCTATGTAAACTCATATTAATCCCACTTTATGCAACCTTATTTCGTTTTCTAACATAACGTGTTTCTTGAATCATTTGCGTCATGGGATGGGAGAGAGAGACATATTGAAATTTGAAATATGTCTTTAAGGCCGTCTTGTTATCTATCCAAACGTATTCATCGATGTAAACTTATGTTAAACCCACTTTATGTAATCTTATCTCGCCTTCTAACGTTACGCATTTCTTGAATCATTTACGTCACGGGATGGGCGAGAGACGGGGTGAGTAATGAGAGTGCTTGGTGATCCGTCAGCCTTGTGAAACAGGTTATTTATTGTTATTGGCGTTACGTGTTGGTATATTTCATTGTTTTGGGCTCGTTGTGCAATTTGTCTGCGTGTGTAAACGAGTGTGTTAAGTATTTATGTATCATGGTATTATTGTCTGTATAACATTTGAATAGTCATAAATAACCGCAGGATATATTTATATATATACCTCATATGATGTACGTAAGCTCTCTCTCTCTCTCTCTCTCTCTCTCTCTCTCTCTCTCTCTCTCTCTCTCTCTCTCTCTCTCTCTCTCTCTCTCTCTCTCTGTTAAAATCGCCGCGGAAATGTGCTTGTCACGTCACTTTGATATGACCTCTGCCTCGTTTGTGGATCTTTTCGTCAGGTGGAAATGTACCTTTTGTTATGTTGTTCTCGCGCCTCAATGGGTTCGCAGTGCGTCTTTTGAATGGCGTCCCCTGGCTGCTGGCTGGGTCTGTCGGGGAATGAGGCGCCGCAGATCGATAAGGAATCTTGGCAAATACCTACCCGGGTGTGCCTTGCCTCCCAGCATTGCATGGCCCCGTTATGTCCCTGTTGTTGTTCTTACGGGGATTTTCAGCAGCACTGTTATCCTATTTGTTGGTCCACTTGCAGTCGCTTTAAGCAGAGAGAAAACTGTAGTGTTTACCTGCTCGTAAGGCAAGGGAGGCTGTGTTCAGACTGTTCCCCTCGCCCTCAGTAAACCCACTTGCTCTAATAACCAGAGGCGGGATCCTGTCCCAAGAAAATTAAATAATCAACAGGTAAATAAGTCGTCTTGAATTCAAGAATTCGACAACAGAATTAAACACAAGAATTTTTAAGATCCCATTATTCCGCGCCGCAGACGACCCATCTCTGGCTTGCTCGCGTATCTAATCTGGCGGCCTTGCGGGTGGTGCTCGAGGGGCCACCAGAGGAGATGCAGTCTCAAAGGGCATACGTCTCATGGGCTCCCAGAAGCACCTGTATCCCCAGAGGTCGGTCATTCTAGCCAAAACATGTTGTCGGGGACTTTCCGGAGCTTCCACCAGCACGGTGCTGTGTCTGCCGCCTCGCCTCCGTCAGGTGGCTCCCCCGCGGCCTCTTTGGCTCCCCCAGGCACCGTCTTACCTCATACCGTCTCTCCGCCACCCTCCCCTCCGCCTTTCGTTCCCTTCTTCCATCAGCTGCACCAGCACTAGCAGCAGCAGCAGCAGCAGCCCTCTTCTCTCATACCCACCACCACCAACTCCCTCTGCATACACACACACACACACACACACACACACACACACACACACACACACACACACACACACACACACACACACACACACACACACACACACACACACACACACACACACACACACACACACACACACACACACACACACACACACACACACACACACACACACACACACACACACACAGGCTGCCTAGATACTAGCCAGGTCGCCATGGCAACCTCCTCCTTCTCCTCCCTGCCTGCCGTGCATGCAAGCACAAGGTGGCCACCGCAGCCTCACCGGCCTGGAAACAAACCTCTCTCTCAGCTCTTACTCGATCCTCTCCCAGATAAAAGTTTCCTCTCAAGAGTTTTTCAGAGGCCCTCGCGTCACCGTTTAGAATCATAATGTTCATGAAGACCGGTGAGGCGGAGCACCCTTGTCGATGGTGTGTGTGTGTGTGTGTGTGTGTGTGTGTGTGTGTGTGTGTGTGTGTGTGTGTGTGTGTGTGTGTGTGTGTGTGCGTGCGTGCGTGTGTGCGTGCGACAGCGTAAGTTCTGTGCCTTTCACTGTGATTATATGTGACCACTCCCTCCCGATCGATGCCGGGCGGTGGGCGCATCCCGCACACATTCACGCCGATATGCAGATGGAGGAGTGACGGGGGGAAGAAGCAGGAGGAGGAAGAGGAGGAGGAGGAGGAAGAGGAGGAGGAGGAGGAGGAGGAGGAGGAGTACGACGATGACAACGACAATGTCGACGACGACGCAGAGGAGAGGCAGAAAGAGGAACGACATAAACACAAAGAATGGTAGTGCTAGTAATATTACCTCTAGTAGTAGTAGTAGTAGTAGTAGTAGTAGTAGTAGTAGAAGAAGAAAAGAAGAAGAAGAAGCAGGCCAGGAAGAGATCATGGGAAAGAGGGAGAAGGACGAGGTGAAGGAAGGGGAAATGGAGGCAGGAAAGTAGGTGAAAGAGAAGGAAGCGAAAGAACACGGAAAAAAAAAAAAGCGAGGAAAAGGAGGAGGAGGAGGAGAAGGAAGAAGACGAATGGAGGACGAGGAGCAGAAGGAGGAGAAGGAGGAGGAGAGGGAGGAGGAGGGGGAGAAGGAGGAGAGGAAAGAGTTGGAGGCACATGGCGGTCTCTCAAAAGGTGAAGTATATATGGAGTAAGTTGGTCGGCCTGGTGCGGGAGTTGGTGGGCGACCTGATGAATTTATGCTGACTCCTGCCTGCCTGCCCCGCTCCCTGTGTGTGTGTGTGTGTGTGTGTGTGTGTGTGTGTGTGTGTGTGTGTGTGTGTGTGTGTGTGTGTGTGTGTGTGTGTGAAGTGTAGTGAATAAAGTGATGTATTGCCTCACTATACGAGGATGTCCTGGAATTTCTAAGCAGATTCTATTTCTGTGTATAGCTTTAATTGTTACTTGCAATATATTCCATTGCATGATTTTCTTCTTTCATATAGTTTTTATTAATGAAAATTGGGCAGTTACTTCACTTTTTGGTTTAAACATTAGAAACATTTTTCATTAATTACAGTGATTGATATGTAGTGATGCTTTTCCAAGTGTAATGATTTGTTTTATTTTTTTCTTCCTTATTTCAAAGATAAGATTACGCATTTTTTAATTCTTTGATATTTCAAAAGAAATGGGACAATTGCTTCATTGTTTCCACGGTTCCCTTTCTTTTTATATTCACTTAACTTTTCTTAACTGAATGACATAGTTACGTTATTATTGTAATTGCTTTCCTTTTTTACCATTACTTGTATTTTATAACGAAACGGGGCAATTACTTCTCATATATCACAGCTACTACTTCTTTACTTTATTTTTTACACCGGGATGGAGCAACTGGTCACATTTTTCTTTCACCACACGAATCAAGCAGCGGCACAGTGATGGCGGTGATGCATTCCTCCCTTACATCAGCGGCGGATCAGTATGCGAGGACCCATCACTCCATTATGCGAGACTTGATGCTGATCTCAAACATTCGCTCCCTGTATATCGATATGACGACAGCTTACGTGAGTGTTTACGTGATGCTCGTAAAGTGTGCGTCATGGAGGGGCAGGAGCTGGTCATGTGCATCTAATTACGTCCTTACACTGACGCAAACACGCGGGGTATCTTTATAAGAGCACTACGTGATTCTTTGTTGATAAGAGAGATAAGGCGAGTGTTCCTGGAGGCAGCGGTGGTGGTGGTGGTGGTGGTGGTGGTGGTGATGCAGTGCTATCAGCGATTAGTGTTCTGGGAAAGGCGTGATTTTTATTTAATTTATTTACATATTTTAAGCCTTGGTACTTGAAGATATCATTTAACCCTGACATTGTGCTGTTTTGTTGTTACCTCTAGTCTGTCTGTCTGTCTGTCTGTCTGTTTGTCTGTGTGTCTGTGTGTCTTTTCTCACTCTCTTCTCTCTCTCTCCCCTCTCTCTCCCAGTCTTCGTATGCTATTGTTGTTTTTATTTCAATATTATATTCTTTTCTAATTGTGCTTTATCTTGGGGGTGTTTTTGTTACTTTTGCTTTAATTATCCTGCAGTTTTTTATCTCTCTCGTTGATCAGCAGCATGTGACCTCAGTGTTGCGACGCCGAGCTCAATCAGTCGGTCAATCAGTCAATCAATCCTCCTCCTCCTCCTCCTCCTCCTCCTCCTCCTCCTCCTCCTCCTCCTCCTCCTCCTCCTCCTCCTCCTCCTCCTCCTCCTCCTCCTCCTCCTCCTCTTCTTCTTCTTCTTCTTCTTCTTCTTCTTCTTCTTCTTCTTCTTCTTCTTCTTCTTCTTCTTCTTCTTCTTCTTCTTCTTCTTCTTCTTCTTCTTCTTCTTCTTCTTCTTCTTCTTCTTCTTCTTCTTCTTTTCCTTTTCCTTTTCCTCCTCCTACGTCTTCTCGTTTCCTTCCATTCACTAAATCTAATCCTTCCTCCTCGTCCTCCTTATCTCTTTCCTTCTTCTCCTATCTTTCTTTCTGTCCCATCCTGTTCTTTCAGTTTCTTCTATCTATAATTTGTTTCTCTTTCTTTTACCTTATACCTTCGCCCCTTAACTTTTCCTACTTCACGTTATTTTCCTCTTCATCTCGTCCTCATTTTTCTTCCCTCAGCAATTTCTCTGTTATTCATCAAATACGAGTATATCTGCTTTATTGGGTACTTGTTTCTCTGGGGTAGTAGTAGTAGTAGTAGTAGTAGTAGTAGTAGTAGTAGTAGTAGTAGTAGTAGTAGTAGTAGTAGTAGTAGTAGTAGCAGTAGTAGTAATAGTAGGAGTAACAGTAGTAGTAGCAGGAACAGTAGTAGTGGCAGCAGTAGTAGCATTATTATTATTAATTATTATTATTATTATGTTATTATTATTATTATTATTATTATTATTATTATTATTATTATTATTATTTTTATTATTGTTATTGTTGTTGTTGTTGTTGTTGTTGTTGTTGTTGTTGTTGTTGTTGTTGTTGTAGCATCAGCATCAGCAGCAGCAGCATCAACATTCGTGGTAAAAGAAGCAGTCATTGTAGCAGCAAGAGGAGGAGGAGCAGCAGCAGCAGCAGCAGCAGCAGCAATAGTAATAGTAGTAATATTATTATTATTATTATTATTATTATTATTATTATTATTATTATTATTATTAGTAGTAGTAGTAGTAGTAGTAGTACGAGTAGAAGAAGAAGTAGTAGTAGTTGTTGTTGTTGTTGTAACAGCAGCACTCATTATACAAGTTAGTGAAATTTTGATGCATCATTTCCAGCACACACCCTCGAAGTGTCTCCCTCGCCACCTACCCCAACCTCTCTCGTGTTACTCTTTTCTCCCCATCCTCCCCTGCCTGTCCCGCCTGCTTGCCGTGGGAGTCAGCAGCTGGTGTGCATTTGTGCTTCTCCCCAGTACCAGTTAGTGATAAATGACTCTACTGATGAAGCAGAATCAAAGGTGGAGGAGGGACGTAGGGAGGGTGGGAGGGAGGGAGGGAAGAGAGAGGGGGAAGAATAAGAGAGGTGGAGGGTTGCATGATAACATTCTTGGAAACGCCAGACTTCATTCATCCTCGACTGGGAACGCATGGTTGTAGACGAATCAGTGTGTGTGTGTGTGTGTGTGTGTGTGTGTGTGTGTGTGTGTGTGTGTGTGGTGAGGGAGATGGCGGGCGAGGGCAGAGTGGGGACAGCTGGGCGCCCAATATCAGGGGTTCACGAGTATTTCGGTGTCCGTGGGTTGCGTCGCTCGCCCACAGATGGCGCGCGCTCTGCCAGGTGCTGCGGAAAGAGGCGTGGTGAGAGGACCAACTTTTACGGCTATTCATTTTTTGTTTATTTTTTTTCATTCGTTTGATGGAGTAACGAAGTAGAAGGAACAGAAAAAGTGGGGAAGGTAACGTTTCCTCTCCACGTGTTATCCTGCACAACAGTTTAAAAAAAAAGGGGATTTTTTTTTGTTTTGTTTTTTGTGTTTTTTTTTTCTGCTTTCCGCGGCCTGAGGTATTAGGTCATGGCGTAATAAGCAGCGAGGGGACATCATATGGTACTGGTAAGGCTTTGGAGTGAACCTTTTCATTGCGCTTATGTACCATACTGAACCTGTTTTTCATGACCCCTCCTCTCTGACACTGCCGAGTGGTGCCCCTGTACATTGTCACTCACCTTTGTGTGCCACCTTGTGTGTCACCCTTGTGTGTCACCCCCATGTGTCACCCCCATGTGTCACCCTCTCAGTCTGTGTGTGGCGGGAGGTTGGTGGATTGAAGGTGGATGGATCATCCAGTCTAGAGTGGAGTAGATGTGAGGGCGTTGTGTGGGTGTCGTTGGGTAGTGGGGGGTTAGGGTGTGTTTGGGTGTATTGAAACAGTACGACAACCTGGGGCCGCAGCACCGCCCTGGGCCATGCAGCCACTCCACACCGCGCTCCACAGGGAGGCTTAAAGACGCCCTACATGTGTGTGTGTGTGTGTGTGTGTGTGTGTGTGTGTGTGTGTGTGTGTGTGTGTGTGTGTTTGTGTGTATGCGCCTGCGTGCTTGCCTGCCTGCCTGCCTTGTGTGTGTGTGTGTGTATGTGTGTGTGTGTGTGTGTGTGTGTGTGTGGTGTGTGTGTGTGTGTGTGTGTGTGTGTGTGTACGGCAAACCACGTAATTTTGGCCTAGAGATGAAATATGGTATTGATGGTGGTGGTGGAGGTGACGGTGGTGGTGCTGGTAGTGGTGGTGGTGGTGGTGGTGGTGATGATGGTGGTGATGGTGCATGTGAGTGTGAACGCCTCGCCGCGGCTCTCCGATGTGTTACATGTACAGGAGAGCTGGCGGCGGCGGCGGCGGCGGTGGCGGTGGCGGTGGCGGCGGACCAGATGGCGGCGGGGAGGCGCTTGGACACGGAGCGGAAGTCAGACATTGTGGGAAGACTCTTTTATAGGCAAACCTCCACTTCCCCCTTCTCCTCCTACTTCCCCCCCACCCCCTTTACTTCTCCCCCTCTCTCATCTTCCTCCTCCCTTTCTCCACCACACCACCCTCCATTTCACTTCCCCCTCTCCCATTACTTCTCCCCTCTCCTCCACCCACTACCCTCAACCCCTTCAGCACCACACCCCTCCCTCCACTTCACTTCCCCCCTTCGCCTCGTTCCCTCCGCCCCCTCCACGCTGTCTCCTCCACACCGCCACCATTTCACGTCCCCATCTCCTCCTCCTTCCTTCCTCCTCCTACTCCATCCACCACCACTACACAACCTCTGCTCCATCTCTCCTACTTCTCTCCTCTCCTCCTACCTCTCTCTCCATCACTCCGCCACTATTTCACTTCTCCCTCTCCCTCTTCCTCTTTTCTCTCATCTCTGTCATGCACTTTTCGTTATCAGACAACTTCCATTGCGTTGTTATCCTTCTTCTCTTTCTCTTCACATCATACTGTTCGTAATCTCTCTTTCATTTACCCATCTTCCATTGCTTCCCTCCCTCCCTTCTTCTCTCTCTCTCTCTCCCTTATTCTTTTTCCTTTTTTCGTCTCCTTGATAATGTTTGTTTCACTTTCTCCTCTCGTTCTTTTCCTCTTCCCTTCATGATTCTTTATTCTCATCCAATTTCCTCTCTCTCTCTCTCTCTCTCTCTCTCTCTCTCTCTCTCTCTCTCCTCTCTCTCTCTCTCCTCCTCTCTCTCTCTCTCTCTCTCTCTCCTCTCTCTCTGTCTCTGTTTTCTTCTCGTTTTCCGTGACGTTTATTACAATTCCTCTACTACTTTTCCTTTTTTTAAGGTAGTACCTCCTCCTCCTCCTCCTCCTCCTTCATTTCATTCTTTCCTCCTCTTCCTCTTTTCTTCCCTTTTCGCTGCCTGCCCATCTCATCACTTCTTCCCAAACCTAAATTACTCTCTCTCTCTCTCTCTCTCTCTCTCTCTCTCTCTCTCTCTCTCTCTCTCCCTCTCTCTCTCGCTCTCTCTCTCTCTCTCATTATATAACCTTTTTCATTTTACTTTTTTTCATCTTTTCCTTTATAATTTTTTTCTTTTTCTCCCCAACTCAACCCCAACCACATTTCAGACTTTCTTCCTTCCCACTAACTTCCCCTCCTCCCTCTTCTTCATTTTCCTTTCCCTCAACTTTCACCACTCCTCCTCCTCCCACTTTTCCACCACCACCACCACCACAACCACCACCCACCCACCAACTCTACCTACCTACCTGCCCTACCTACCTGGCCATCCACTTCCTCCTCCACACCTGAGCTCCCTCGCCCGCGTCACTTTACCACCGACGGACAGTCTTACCTTCGGCAGGTGTTGGGTTACCGTCTCGCCCAGGTGCCTGTGGGTTTCTCCTCACTGGGCCGCCGTGCATCCTATTATCCCTTAAGTGCTTTCCTATATACACTGACGAAGGAGGAACAGAAGGAGGAGGAGGAGGAGGAGGAGGAGGGAGGAGGATAAAAAAGGGAGCGAGAAAAATAACGACCACCTTGTTCCGAGTTCCTGCCTCCGTTCAAGGTCGTGGGAGGGAAGGAGGGATGGAGGAATGGAGGAGTGGAGGGAAGGAGGGATGGAGGAGTGGAGGGAAGGAGGGAGGTATTGGTGGAGATGTGTAGGCAGGAGGTGAAGCTTCAGTCATGTGATGTTTTGCTTGGTTTGATCAACGTGACGAGAAAGGTGAGACTGCAGCAAGAGAAGGAGGAGGAGGAGGAGGAGGAGGAGGAGGAGGGAGGAGGAGGAGGAGGAGGAGGAGGAGGAGGAGGAGGAGGAGGAGGAGGAGGAGGAAGAAGAAGAAGAAGAAGAAGAAGAAGAAGAAGAAGAAGAAGATGAAGATGAAGATGAAGATGAAGATGAAGAAGAAGAAGAAGAAGAAGAAATGGTGGAGGAGGAGGAGGAAGAAGAGGAGGAAGACCGTGAGATAAAGAGGAAGGGGGACAAAGAAAAATAGGGGGGGGTGGATATATATATGATAATAAGGAGGATAGATGTGAAAAATAAAGGAGGAGAAGGAGGAGGAGGAGGAAGGGGGATACGAAGGAAGAAGAGGAGGAAGAAGAGGATGAGGATGAGATTGAAAAAATAACAACAGGTATTGGAGAAGCACTTATGGGAAGACAAACTATAATGAATATGACAAGGACAAGCAAAATAAAGATGATGAGAAGACACAAAATGACAAAGGAACGTGATGCAGGCCAGGTAACTAACGCCTGGTGAGAATGAATCTGTGAGAAAAAAAAAAAGACTATGAAACGAAAAAGCTTAGAGAAAAAAGGGAAAAAAAAAGGCCTCCACGCATCTGCTTGAGAAGGGGGAGGGGGGTGGGGGGGCGTGAGCTGGGATGCGTGGGGGTGGTAAATGGGTGTGGATGGGTGAGTGAGTGGGGTGTCTGACAGTGCAAGGATATTTTTTGAAGCGAATGAAGGAGCTGAGAGAATGTTAAGTGTGGTGGAGTCACGGGATTCTGGGAAGGGAGATATTTCCACGGGAATATCCCCCATCCCTGGAACCTTGACACACACACACACACACACACACACACACACACACACACACACACACACACACACACACACACACACACACACACACACACACACACACACACACACACACACTTAAAATACTCTAATACCATTCCTTGCCTTGAGAAGAAAAAAAAAAAGGTCAAAATTTTTATTGCGTGTGAGTTGCGTGCGTGCGTGCGTTCATTACACTCCGTACCCTAAGTCCTTCCGCTGTGACTTCTGCCTCGCTAACCAGCCGTGGCACGTATCTGTATGAAAAAAAAAAAAAAAGAAAAGTCGTGGTTGTCAGCCAGCTTGAAGTTCTGGCAAAAAATTTATATGTGCTAGTTCGATGTGAGAAAAAAAATGTGTGTGTGTGTGTGTGTGTGTGTGTGTGTGTGTGTGTGTGTGTGTGTGTGTGTGTGTGTGTGTGGTGTGTGTGTGTGTGTGTGTGATGGGAATTCCAAGAGAAGCACATGCGTTTTGTTGTGCGCTCTTGTCACACACACACACACACACACACACACACACACACACACACACACACACACACACACACACACTACAATCAAGTTTTTAACACTGGTCTTCAGCGAAATTGGAATTTTATTTTTCTTTCTCCAGAATAAATAAAATAAAATAAAACGTAAATTAACATCACATAGGAAAAAAAAGACAGTATCAGTCTACATTACAGTGCTTTAAAAATAAACAAATAGACAAATGAATTAAACGAATCTCTCTCTCTCTCTCTCTCTCTCTCT
>NC_087155.1:8746691-8751691 GCF_035594125.1 Scylla paramamosain
ATGAACAGAAGCTACAGAGAACTCGCTAAGCTTACTCTAGGAAATGGCTATGAAAAAGAAAGAACATAGTAAAAAAAATTATGAAAAATTGAATGTACTGTAAGGTTCTACGCATTATGTTAAAAGAAAGAGCTAAGTGGGTTATTTTTACATTTACTCGTACCATAGAAGCTGTAATGTAATCTTATTTTTGTTCTTCATGCGGAAAGTAATTTAAATACATGTCTGTCCTTCTCAAACATCACCTGCTGGCCCCCCCATCAGTCCTCCCCGCGGCTAGCCTCCCCACAGCCCTCGCCGCACATTGATTGCTGCTGGGAAAGGCTGTTTGCTCACTCTGTCTGGATGGTCTTCACTGTTACTGTAATGAGAGTTTATGACGAGCAATGCATCGCTCCTTCCCTGCCTCCCTCCCTCCCTCCCTCCCACCCTCCCTCCCTCCCTCCACTAGCCCCTCATTGAAGCCTTCACTCCACTGCGGGTTTGTCATTGGCATCATTTGTGTTATATATATATGTACATAATTTGAGACAAGGTCGTGGCAGTAAAATAAATTGGAGGAAAACAAAAGCCGCTAAACGTCGCCCAATAAGGAGATAGAATGAGAATTAAGAAAAGATGTGTTGGATTTTCAGAGAGATTTTTCCTCGTCCGTGCCTGCAAGTGTCCAGGGGTGTCGTCATCCTACTGGTGGTGGAGGCGGCGCGGGTATACGTGCTGGACTTTATTAATTCCATTCACCCGTATAGCATTTTAAAATCTGTCCTTCGTGGGGTGAGGTTTTCATGATTGTGTCTTGCTGGTTATTGAGGACAGTGAGCATAATAGCATGACAACCTAGGGGAAGTAAGGGAAGGCAGTATTAGACAGAGAAGTAGATATACATTGAGAGTAACAGCATGGCGACCTAGGAAAGATAAAGGAAAGTTTAGTAGACAGAGACAGATAGACAAAGAGTAACAGAATAGCTACGTATGAGAGGTAAAGGAAGGTTGTTTAGATAGAGAAATAGACAGACAGTGAGAGCACCATCATAGTAATGTAGGAAAGGTAAAGGAAGGCAGATCGGAGTAGATAAAGAGTAGTAAATAGTAGAATAACAGGATGGCAAGTTTGGAAGGGTACAGGAAGGAAAGGGAGGCAGTTTAGACAGATAAGTAGATAGTCAATTGGAGTACCAGCATAGCAACTTGACGATAGTAAAAGCTAGTGTAGATAGAGAATTAGCTGGAGAGTGGCGGTAAAGGAATAACAACTTGTGGGTGATGGAGGGAGGCAGTACGATCAGAGAACTAGATGGACAATTAAAGGAACAGAATGGCGGGATGGGGACGGTAAACAGGCCACTACAGACACAGAACAAGAACAAAATGAACAATTGCAGCAACAGAAAGGCGTCTAGTAGTGATTAGAAAAGACAGGACAGACAGATAGATAAGTATAAAGATTAGTAATTTTCCTGGTGGGGCCTGAGGTAGACGGGCAGGCGACGGAGATGAGTGGCGTTGGTGAAGGCTTTCTTTGTCCTGCTGCGTGATGATGATGGTGATGGTGATGGGAGTGGTGGACTGAGAGGTGGAGTCCCCGAGTAGCATGAGGACAGCAGCTTAGTGGTAGTGAAGGGATCGATTTATATTCGTTTATATTAGTCTACAGAGTTTAAGCCAGCATCTTGTTTGTCCTCTTTCGACTTTTCCTTTACTTATTTATTTTCTGTGACTGTTGGTGCCTGGCGGCCATCTTGCTGGCTGCTGGCTTGGAAGCAGGGCGAGGTGAGGCGGTTAGTCAGCGGATTCCACCCTCATGAGGCGACGTACGGCATTCTTCTTTTCTCTCTGTCTTTTCCTTCTTTCCTCTTCCCGGTACTATCCACCTTCCATCGAAAACAAAAGAAGGAAAAGCCACTTCTCTGCGACCTGAAACTCCCCAGAGCTTACTCAGGGACTGGCTCCTCAGTGGGTCCTTTTTATCCACTCTTTTTTGTTGCCCTTGGTCAGTGGCCCTCTTGCATAAAAAAAAAGTGCGAATCAACAAACTGGCGAGTCAAACTAGTGTAGTACATTGCATTACTGTCTTGTGACTTGTGACTTGCGCCAGCGTGTGTTGTGCGAGGCCTGGCGTACCTACGGTGAAATGTAATAATGATAGTAATAATTTTCTCTGTTATGGAAGCACGGACGACGGATGGTTAAAAAAAAGGATGGTTAGAGAAATAGATAATAAAAAAAAGATGTTTATTATGCAGTAAAGCTACAGACTAAAAAGGTAGTAATTCTGTTTAACACTAATACGAAAATGACATATACACAATTCCTTCTTTCACCAGCACACGAGTCACACGGGGAACGAAAAAAAAAAAAAAAAAAAGATGGAGAGGGTTGGTGGTGTTCTTGGCGGAGTACGGTTATTCCCCCTTTTTCTCTTATAATGTATTTCTTTCTCCCCCAGCCTGTACCCGGGGACGTGAGGCGAGGCGAGGCGAGTGAAGGCAGAACGGCATCACGTGAGGGCCGACAGGTGAGACAAGGAACTCAATTATCTCCTCAAAAGTGCTGGCTGGATCATGTTATCTATGTCGTTTCCTGTTTTGTCACCACCACCACCAGCACCACCACCACCACCACCACCATACAGTTCTTTTCCCGATATTTTTTTGTTATATTCTCAGAAGTTATGTAAAGTAGGATTAGATCGTCGCATTTAATTAAACGCTTAAGAGCTTTTGTAATCTTTTGGGAACTCGACAGGTCTTGTGGGCGGTGACTTGTATATTGCGGATGGGTGGGAGGGTGGGAGGAAAGGAGGGAGGGGAGGGAGTTGGCTGTAAGAAGGCAGGGGAAACAGATGATATGAGGGAGGAGGGAGGACGAATGAAGAGAAGGAGGAGGGGAAAGTAGTAGAGAAGGATGAAGGAAGGGAAGGAGTAGCAGGAAAGGAGGAGGCAAGGCATGAGGGAAGGAAGAGAGAAGGTTAGGAGGAAGAAAAAATGAGGGGCGTGCCAGCGGATGCCAAGGGGTGCCAGACTCTAGGGGGTGACACAGTGAGTGGAGTTTGGCCTTCCTTATCTCACTGTATCGCACTGACCTCGTGGCTCATGCGATAAGAGATAGAGAGGTACACACACACACACACACACACACACACACACACACACACACACACACACACACACACACACACA
This sequence comes from Scylla paramamosain, assembly GCF_035594125.1. NCBI lineage: Eukaryota > Metazoa > Arthropoda > Malacostraca > Decapoda > Portunidae > Scylla > Scylla paramamosain. The sequence goes on from NC_087155.1 coordinate 8,749,873, forward strand.
CACACACACACACACACACACACACACACACACACACACACACACACACACACACACAGAGAGAGAGAGAGAGAGAGAGAGAGAGAGAGAGAGAGAGAGAGAGAGAGAGAGAGAGAGAGAGAGAGAGAGAGAGATGCCCTATTTCGAAAAAGGATGTACATATATTGTGGTACTCAGTAAACAATAGTATTTAACGAACAAGTTAAATATGATGCAACAATAAAATTTTCCCCAAGGGTTGTGTCGCTATCTTGCCGGAGGATTGTCGGGACCGTGTTCCGTTCTATCTTTATCTTTTCACAACTTCCACGAAAAAAAAAAGAGAAAAAAGTGATGGAGGAATGTAGCAGAACCAGTCGACACCTTCCTTTCATTCTTTCATTGTAGCGCCATTCACTGTTAAACGTCAGGAACACTTAAAACCTCTCTTTCGATTAAGAATGTACTGTAAATATGCAAAAACTAGTATTTAATTTATACACCTCAGTGGCTGTGGTGGTGGGGGCGGGACGTAAATATTTGTTGGATTCACTTAGGTTGAATGAACACAGGTAGCGTCTCTTCCTGGGAGTAAGAGAAGCAGTAAGGAAGATGAACGCACGAAGTATAGTTGAGAGAATCACATCAGTCGATCTCTGAGAAATATAACGAAAGCAGTTGGTATAAAATAAAATAGTTGTATTGGAAATAATCTATAAAAAGACTTGTGAGTTTCCAAATATGACGCAACCTTGACCAAATCCAATTACTTACCAAACTTTTACTTCTTGTGTCTGTGTGTGTGTGTGTGTGTGTGTGTGTGTGTGTGTGTGTGTGTGTGTGTGTTAGAGAGAGAGAGAGAGAGAGAGAGAGAGAGAGAGAGAGAGAGAGAGAGAGAGAGAGAGAGAGAGAGATATATATATATATATATATATATATATATATATATATATATATATATATATATATATATATATATATATATATATATATATATATATATATATATATATATATATATATATATATATATATATATATATATATATATATATATATATATATATATTAAGGGCAGAAGATTAGAGCTGGAACAAGGGGGAAAAAAATTGGGTGAAGTTAGAACCTTACATGAACAATTCTTCAGATATATCCTCCTCTCTAACTTCACTTGCTCATTAATTAACACCCAAGAAGAAAAACAAGAAGAAAGAAAATATTTGATCACCATACTCCTCAACATATTTCTCATTTTCCCTTGTCGACCATACTACATTTTCCTTCTGGCTCGGTGGCTTGGTTAAGGGAGCCCAGGAATTCTAAGAGGGGGAGACCACGTGACCTGCCCAACAAGTCCCCGACACGTGCCTGACCCACCGTGACCCCTTGACCCCACCCTGGCGTCTGGGAGCGGAAGTTCTCCAGACAGGTGGTTCCCTCCCTTCCTCTATTCTCTCTCTCTCTCTCTCTCTCTCTCTCTCTCTCTCTCTCTCTCTCTCTCTCTCTCTCTGATAGTCCTTTTCGTGAGCTATGATATAAATAAGTTAGTGGTGGATTCTGTTTTCGTATTTTAACTGTTTCATAGATTGTTTTGTTTATTTATTTCATTTATTTATTTATTTATTTATTTGTTTATTTACGCATTTATTCCTTCATCATCATCATCATCATCATCATCATCATCATCATCATCATCATCATCATCATCATCTTCTTCTTCTTCTTCTTCTTCTTCTTCTTCTTCTTCTTCTTCTTCTTCTTCTTCTTCTTCTTCTTCTTCTTCTTCTTCTTCTTCTTCTTCTTCTTCTTCTTCTTCTTCTTCTTCTTCTTCTTCTTCTTC
>NC_087155.1:8756691-8759191 GCF_035594125.1 Scylla paramamosain
GACGAAATCCTAATGGCTGAGAATCTAAACGTCTACTTTGCATCCGCATTCACAAAAGACAAAAGTTTTGAACACCTACCACCCTAAGTAATAACTCCTTTTTGAACACTTGTACTTTCATGGAGAATTAAATTTTACGTTCAGTCAATAAAATTGGAATAAACAAAACACCAGGACTAGATAAAATCTCCCCACGAATATTGAAGGAGGCTAAAAATAAGCTTGCCAAGCCTCTATCCATATTATTCAACAGGTCGTTAAACACACGACAAGTCCCTTGTGAATGGAAACTTACAAATTTTATACTTATCTTTAAAAAAAAGGCGACAAATCTCCATCTCAAAATTACCGTCCCATGAGCCTCACATCAGTAGTGGGTAAGCTTATGGAATCAGTATTAAGAGATAAATCATATACGATAATGCCAGGGCAGTAGATGTAGTTTATTTTGATTTTCAGAAAGCATTTGATAAAATTTCTCATAAGCGCCTTCTTTATGAAGTAAAAGGTCACGGCATATCAAGTAACCTCGCCGCGTGGACAGAGGATTTGTTGACAGACCGCAAACAGCGAGTTGTAATTAACGGTAAATCTTCAAGTTGGATAAATGTAAGTAGTGGTGTTCCTCAAGGATCAGTCTTAGGACCAATCCTCTTCATAATATATACGATATCGTATATCAACAACATAGACGAAGGGATCATAAGTAAATTGTAAAAAATCGCAGATGATACTAAAGTTACTAACAAGGCTGACTCACCAAACCAACGTCAGATTTTGCAAAATGACATAGAAACACTCACTGAGTGGCCTGAAAAGTGGCTTATGTACTTTAACTTTGATAGATGCCACGTATTACGCATTGGAAACAACAACCCGCAAGAAAATTATAAAATAGGTAACACCGCCATCAAAAATGTAGATGGTGAAAAAGATCTAGGAGTTTTAGTGTCAACAGATCTTAAACCAAGCAAACACATTGCATCGGTCATTAAAATTGACAACAAATTAAAAGACTTCATAGGAAGATCTTTTACTTTCAAATCTGAGAAAATAATCCTGACCTTGCATAACTCACTCATACGTCCTCATCTTGAATACAATGTACAATTTTGGTTACCTTGTTACAAAAATTATATTGAGAAATTAGAAAAAATACAAAGTAGAGTAACAAAAATGATCCCAAGGCTTCACAATAAACCCTACGAGGAACGACTTAAAGAACTAAATCTATTCTCCCTATCAGAACGCAGGTTAAGAGGTGATCTGATTTTGCTTTACAAAATTGTTAAGGGTTTCACAAATAGGAGTCCTGAACTCCGCGTAACATTGAATCAAACAAATGTCACAAGAAGCAAAGGCTTCAAAATGAAAGGTAAGCGATTTCAAACAAATGAAGCCAAGCATTTTTTCTTTAATGGTGTAATAAATATGTGGAATTGTCTTCCATCAAGCGTCGTTGACTCAAATACTGTCGGGTAATTTAAAGTCCGTCTTGACAAGTACTAGAAACTAATCTCCCCTTTGTCGTTGTTCATGTCTGAAAAACGAACACGTTCACTCTGTACTGTCTGTCACCTGATGGGGGTACATTTCATTAAGGAAGAAAAACAACTACTTTACAACAAAGAAAATTAATCGGATTAAAGAGACCTTAGTGATGGCTAGTTTCCTCGGCGACTTACTGCTGACCCCGCCACAGTGATGAGTCTTTTTTGCAGAGCAACTAACCCATCACTATAGTCATTTAGTAAAAATGTGTCCCACTCAATCAGATTTAAGGTCAAGGAAGTGCATCACCAGGTGACACAAATATTTGGATTGTATGTTGATTATATGTGGTAGAAGTAGACAACATCTCTTTCTTACTTACCTTTCAAATTCCATGTTGATTTTTCTGTACAACATGGTACCAGTTCCTTTTCAGACCAACTTCGGGTGGGGGGTGGGGGATGGAGGGGATGGGGAGGAAGCTTCTCCTGTGCTATCCTTTCGTTCCCACTAATAGTTAGAGTAGAATAATTACCCAGACAGCCTCGTAAGGACCTCAGGGTCTGTTGCTGTTTGGACTTCCGTTGTATTCCTTTCCTCCTCCTCCTCCTCCTCCTCCTCCTCCTCCTCCTCCTCCTCCTCCTCCTATCTTTACAACCTAGTAAGTTTAAACAGAGATGCATTTCTTCTAAATTCTCCCAGCCTGCTATGGAGATCAGTGAAGGACAAAAAAGTGTCGATCGTTGGGAAAAAAAAAAAAAAAAGCCACCAGAAAACATTAATTGGAGGAAGAAAAAATGCTGTCAATAAACTTCCGGGAACGTAAAACATGGAGGGAAAAAAGTAGGGAATTTTCACCTTTCTTGCTTCCCCCGCAAAAAAAAAAAAAAAATAATAATAATAATAATAGTAAATAAAAAAATAAAAATAAATGAAAATCAATAAATAAAAAAAAAAAAAAATAATAAAATGCTGTTAAGTGAAAGGAAAAGAAAATATCACCTAGAAA
>NC_087155.1:8764191-8781691 GCF_035594125.1 Scylla paramamosain
AAAAATGCAACACACGCACGCCACACTGCTTGGACACGCCGAGATGCAGGGACCGATAAACACATGCAAGCAGGGGAAGGAGAGACAGGGAGGAAGAAATGAACAGGGAAACAAATAATGATGATGATGGTGATGATTATGATAATAATAATAATAATAATAATAATAATAATAAGAAGAAGAAGAAGAAGAAGGAGAAGAGATTGAGATGCAGGGACTGATAAAGAGGAAAGGAAAGAAAGGAAGGAAGAAACAAATAAACAAACAAAAAAGGACAAGCTGAGATGCAGACTGATAAACAGATGCATGCAGGAAAAGGAAAGAAGAAATAGAGAAACAAAGAAGAAAAAGAAGAGATTCTTTACAGCCACTGCATATAGACTGAGAGGCTTAGACCAATAAACAAATGTATGTAAAAAAAAAAAAAAAAAAAACGCACCACAGACAGGCGGACATAAGAAGCAGAGACAAGAGTAGACAGAAAAATAAAAATAGTAATACACACGACACGCAAACAGACAGAAAAATTTATATGGATGATGGAGAAATTGACAGAAGAGCAACAGTCACACGCGATAATGATAGACAGAAAGACCGAGAGTTAGAGTGTTAAGCAGGTGGATTGAAAAAAAAAATAATGATAGACTGATAAAACAGATTCAGACGAATAGGTTAAGATAGAGAAAGCAGGCTGCGAGTTACACACACACACACACACACACACACACACACACACACACACACACACACACACACACACACACACACACACACACACACATCAGATGAATAGACTAATAGATAAATTCTCTATGTTTATATGTATGTAGTGTCCACAGATAGACAGATAGGTTAAGAGACAGACAAGGCAGACAGGAAGGCACATAAAGATGAAATATGTTTCCTCTCTCTCTTTTTCTCTGTGTCGTGTGTGAGATGCAGAGGAAGTACGTAAATATAGCTGTCAATTCGAACGGCTTCCTCTCTGAGCGCTTTGAGGCGTAGAGGAGACCAGTAGATGAAGGCCAGATACCGCTGACTGTCTAGCCCTCCTCTCCACCTGGCGCCGCGCTCCCCCTCCCTTCCTCCCTTCCTCCCTCCTTCCCTTCCTCCCAGCGACTCCACAAGGGAGGCAAGTCAAGATCCGTGTCACGAGAAGAGAAAATATAAAAAGGAACAAAAAAATGGATTGGAGTTATTGTTTCTGAGCCTTGCAAATCCATGAGCGAAACACCACCGCAGCAGCTGTCTCGTCTCGTGTTCGTGGTTCATGAAACAGTGATTCAGTATCGTGACTCACGGAACTGATTCAGACCAGTTAGTTGAAAGTTCACTGGACCGTCCAACATATATATATATATTTTTTTCTCTCTCGTGACTTTAATGAATGACTAGAATGAGTAACATTTTTTTAACGTGTTCATGTTATGTCAGCAGATTTCTTTCAGCCAGACGATATCACTTCAGCACTGTGAGTCTCTTCCACAACAGGTGACATGACGTGAGGAGGAACCACACTCATTGCTCCTTAAACCCATGAGCGCCAGTTTTCTCTGCTGTGTAATCGAGCACACCTCACTTTACCCTGTCAGAGGACTTCCGCCAAGGAGCAAGAAAGCGCAGGTACTTACGCCTTATCGTCTTGCCTCACCTGATGCCCCTGTGAGCACCACGCCGTATTCCCCCCCTCCTCTCTCTCTCTCTCTCTCTCTCTCTCTCTCTCTCTCTCTCTCTCTCTCTCTCTCTCTCTCTCTCTCTCTCTCTCTCTCTCTCTCTCTCTCCTCCTGCGCTCCGGCCGTCGTCGTAATCACTGACATAATCGAGGAGGAAGTCCCAGGGAGGCGCCTCCACTACCACCACCACCACCACCACCACCACCACCATCACCACCCTGGAGGAGGAGGAGGAGGAGGAGGAGGAGGAGGATGATGGAGCCCCTGAGTCGTCGATACAAAGAGGCGGCCGCCGGGAGAGAGGAGCCGCGGGCGGAGGCGGGTCCTGGGCGGTCCTGTTTCCCGGGCACAGTTACGGGAAATCACACTGCGTCGGGTTTCTATTCACACGGAAATTGGACTGTGCAAAAGCGTTGATAGCCGGGGCACCAACATTGTGGAGTGGCGGCGAGATGGCGGCGGGTGATGGCGGGAGGGGAGGGACAGGAGGGAGTGGGTTGTGGTGGTGGTGGTGGGGTAGAGGTGGAGGAGAAAGGGGAGGACGAGGAGGACGGGGGATAGGAGGAGTACCTGAAATGGGCGGCCGTAATGTATAAATAGCTCAATAGAGATCTTTGTCCTGGTGTCTTATCTCTCTCTCTCTCTCTCTCTCTCTCTCTCTCTCTCTCTCTCTCTCTCTCTCTCTCTCTCTCTCTCTCTCTCTCTCTCTCGCTCAGGTGAGAGAGAGTGCGCTATCTTATCTCCATCCATCGGTGCACGTGTTCTGTCTGTGGTTTTCCTGGTAATATTCAGGGTCGCTGGTTTGTGTTGTTGCGGCGTTTTTTCTCTCCTTTTTCTCCTCGCCGCTCAGCTACTGCATTCCGTGGCTTCCTTGCAATATTGTGTTTCTCCCACGGCTTACCTTTGAAATGCATTCATGCTCTCGTGTGGCGTATGACTGGCAGGGCGTCTGTGCTTCGGGGAGGTGGTGGTCTGATGAGGGATAAAAAGAACAGCTTGTTTTATATTCATGGAAACATTTATTCGCTGGCTCGTTTGCGTCACTAACCTTGCGTCACAGAGCTGAAGAAAACAACATTCTGACGTGGGTTTCCAACTGAGTGTTGCTTCAGTGCGCGAGGTGGAGGCTGTGGCCAATATCAGGTCACTTGGGGGGGACGGGGGCGGTGATAGGGCGGTGAAGGCATGCCCGGCCACAGGTGGGGAAGGCACGGCGTCCAGGATGAAGGGGGATGGGAGAGCAGCCAGGGGGTTGTGGGTGTCATTAGCAGGGCCGCGCCGAGCCATCAGCGAGGGCGTTACGCGGGTAATGAGATTTGAGGCTAATTGCTCGATTCTAGTTTGCAATAAAACGAAGGCAGAATAAACGCATAGAGGGAAAACAGTGTGGGAGAAACGGCGACAACCATAGCCGTGTTTGTGAATGATTTATGAGGCTTCGATTATGATAATGGAAAATTGACACGCGCATGATGATTGCATGAAAAGTATCACCGCAATATTTACATGAAATAATTGTTTATATTTGCATGAACGAATTGATGAAATGCATGGAATCTGTAAATGGTGGAGGCCTGCTGATTGGTCTGTGGGAGGGAGAGGGGAGGGAGTGGAGATGGGGGAGGGAGGGGAAAGGGATGGAAGAGTGAGGATTATGCGTTAAAAGAAATGAAATAAAGACTTGAGGGGTTCTGTTTGGTATTATTTGTACAATTAATGAATTTGCATTGCTGGTGAAGCGTGTGATGTGTAGTGGCGTGCGGCAGGCGTGGCGCAGCGTCACGAGCCTCAACGCCCACACGTTTTGTTTCGATGCGACAAAGACCATTTTAATTATTGTGCAAAGGCAGTGCATTAAGTCGTCCTTAGTTTTAAGATGCAAGCCAATTTCAATACGGATTTACGCTAAGCTGGAGCTCACTGCAAAATTGCTTCCCCGCAGCGCTGCCGCTTCTCACACACGATGCTTTCCAGGCCGCCACACGGTAAATATTAAATGAAATTACGTTTGTGCGGCCTGGTGCGGCGCGTGTGTAAAGCGGGGACACCTTGTTGATGGGTGGTACGACACCGCCCCTCCACGCGGCCATCACCTGTGGGCTGCATCTGGCCACGCCTGTTTCTGCTTCTTCCTTGGTAACAACGTGGTTAGTGTAGTGTTGTGTTAGGTCGTCACTAACGATGTCCGGCCAAAGAGAGAGAGAGAGAGAGAGAGAGAGAGAGAGAGAGAGAGAGAGAGAGAGAGAGAGAGAGAGAGAGAGAGAGAGAGAGAGAGAGAGAGAGAGAGAGAGAGAATTTCCTTTTCTATGATTTGAGCTCTTTCAAGTGTCTTTCAGGACACTTATCCCCCAGCTTTGGAGGATTCATTTGACTGTTCTCTTTGGGGACTGACGCCTCAGTGTGCCTTTTTTTTTTTACTTCCTTTTTGATGGCGCAGGCCAGAAACCCTCTTACATGTAAAAAAAAAAAAAAGATGTATATGTAGGCAGATAGATAGATAGTAGATGCTTATTTGCTTATTTATTTATTTATTTATTTATTTATTTATTTATTTATTTATTTATTCACTTACTTTCTTACTTATTAATGCAATAGCCGTGGCTTCCACAGCAGGACAATAGAACCCTTCCTTCGAAGTGATTGGAAAAGGTAACATTCGGGAAGACAAGAAAGCGGTAAGCGTAGAGGACTGTTCAACGGAACAATCCTATTACACTCCCCAGGCAAGCCGATGTCACGTCCTGGGGAGAGTTACGGCGCGGCAGATCTAGAGGGGACTGACCAGATTAAGATTATACCGCCTAGAATAGGGTGTGATCTTCCGCCCACGCCGCGCGCTGTCTTGTCTTGCGGGAGAGTGAATGGACAGTAATAACAAGGAGGAAGGAAATGTTAAGTATCGACATGAGCCGTAAAGGAGATTTGTTCACTCATTTGTGGATTCCCGTCAGGTAAATTTATCCTGTGGCGGGGCAGGAAGAGAACCACATCCTGCACGCGGGGAATCCTTAACGCCACGGCTCACTTAGAAAAGATCCTTATTTTCCTCTCTCTCTCTCTCTCTCTCTCTCTCTCTCTCTCTCTCTCTCTCTCTCTCTCTCTCTCTCTCTCTCTCTCTCTTAAATGATAAATTCTCAGTCGGATCTTGATAAGTCCCTTGCAGTGATCAGATAAATGGGAGGCATGTACGTTTTAACCCAATAGAATGCCTAATCTTTCAAGTAAATCCCCAAACCAGTAAACGCGATTGTGACATAAGCCGGGGGAATGTACAGCAGCGGCGTGACGAGGGCTTCAGTCTTGTCCGCAATGCTTACATGTGACAAACCAGCTCTTGTAGTTATTTCGGGAGCTTTGAGCATTGTATTTATTTTATTTCCTTCTCTAAATGCTCAATTATATTCTTGCACAGGGAAAAAAGAAGGAAAAAAAAATGGTGGCAGCATACGTTTGAACACACATTGCACTTCCGGTTTTCCAGGCCGCCTCCAGTTTTTCAGTCCACCTCCAGAACACAAATGGTGGAGACAAGTTTTCTCTTTGAGGGCAACATTAACGGTGAATGTGTGGCCGTTCCGCTCTCGCCCGCAGCAGTCAATCATTGTGCGTGCCATTAACTGGGCCTCGCGGTGCCTCGCAGGGAAACCCACTCCACGCTGACTAGTGGACAACCGTAACATGAGAGCCGCAGCCTGTGTGTCATATGCATGCAGATTATGAGGATGTAGATGTAGGTAGATAATGCTGCTCGTGTGTGTGTGTGTGTGTGTGTGTGTGTGTGTGTGTGTGTGTGTGTGTGTGTGTGTGTGTGTGTGTGTATCTAAATCGTTGTCTGAGCGTCTGAGGTGTAACAAATCTCCTCTTGGCCTTCATGCCGGAGTGGGCAGAGGGTCGCCGGGCAGAGCTGGGGTTTGGGAGCAGCTGAAGGTGTTGTCGGTTGGAAAGGTCATGGTGTGGCAGCTGCCTTCCAAACACACCTTGAGGCCGCGTGGCAGAAGTTAATTTAGGACATCCTCGGGGATCACCTTTCGTGCACTGGCTGGCGGCGAGGGTGCGGCCAACACCCTCAAGGCTCGCAGCGAGAGGTGCCTCCAGTACTTGTGTCGAGGAACGGGTGTGCATCTCAATGAGGACACACTACTATGAGGCACGAGTGTCCTTGGACGTGATGACTGAGGAAAATTTTTGTACTTACACTGTATTTAGTTCATTACGAGTTGATGCATCGTTTCTTCAACTCTCCTTGACAGACGAGCATCTGTTGGTTCTTGTTCCCGTGATGAATGACACCAAGGACTTCCTGCCGGACTCCCGCAGCGAGCGGCAACAAACCAGGCAGGCGAGACACCCACTTTTTTGGTAATGCTGACAAGCGGCTTCTTTGTTATGGCCCGGCGTGTTGCTTCACCTTATTGTGGTGAGCGCCTTATCTTGTGTTATGTAGACTAGCAAGGGTAGGACTGTGTTGCTTCCTTCGGACCATCAGAGAGAGAGAGAGAGAGAGAGAGAGAGAGAGAGAGAGAGAGAGAGAGAGAGAGAGAGAGAGAGAGAGAGAGAAAGTTTAATCAGCATGTCATCTCATCGTCAGTTCCATATAATAACAGCATAGCATCGCAGCGTGCCATTAGTTCTCATCATCTGCAGTAACCTCCTTGCCATCCTCCCGCCGCCAGCCCACACCCACACAGCGTACAACCGCGAACATTGCAACGCTGCTAACAACACTTCTGAGTCATCCTGCCTTGCACTGACCTCCATCCTCTGTCCTTCCTTTAACAAACATCACCACCAGACCAACATACCACCTTCCATCAGTCCACCGCATCCATCTTCAATAATCCACTACTCATCATCCACTTCATTTCTCAATCACACATCTTTTTTCCTCCCTAACTGTGGATTTCCAGCTGTTCTTGGTGGGTGTTTTGGATTAACGAGAAGGGGCAGGAGAGGGCGGGGCGGGGCGGGGCGGGGCGGGACACGTTACCACCTGCGCGTCTCTTCGGGTATTCCTATCACGACTGACTGGTCGGGACAGAGGTCATTGGTCGCTTCCGGGGAACCTTGACGCAACTCTTCAGACGATATGGCGTGATATTCTCTCTCTCTCTCTCTCTCTCTCTCTCTCTCTCTCTCTCTCTCTCTCTCTCTCTCTCTCTCTCTCTCTCTCTCTCTCTCTCTCTCTCTCTCATATGGTTAAGCAATGGAACGGGCAGGATATGAAATTAACTTCTTTATCGCTTGTGTGCGTGTGTATATGTCTGTGTCTGAGAGACAGAGAGAGAGAGAGAGAGAGAGAGAGAGAGAGAGAGAGAGAGAGAGAGAGAGAGAGAGATAAGATGGAGATAAGATGGAGATTGCAATGCAGATGTGGTGAAGATTGACAAAGATTAGAAGAGATAACGAGTGAAAGAAACAAGAGGAAACAAAGAGAGAGAGAGAGAGAGAGAGAGAGAGAGAGAGAGAGAGAGAGAGAGAGAGAGAGAGAGAGAGAGAGAGAGAGAGAGAGAGGAATTGCTGGAAAATACAAAGAGGAAAAACAAGAAGATATTAAATAAGTACTCGGAAAAAAAGTTTTACAATTATGTATATTATGATTACATTAAGCCCTCTCTTTACCTCCTATCCTCCTCACCCCCCTCCCATTCCCGTCCCACCCCAATCCATCTCCCTTGCCTCCCCACTTTCTTGGTCACGGGGGGGGGAGAGTGAGAGTGAGAGAGAGAGAGAGAGAGAGAGAGAGAGTCTGGGAAATATGTCACTGTGAACTATTACTACTCTCTCTCTCTCTCTCTCTCTCTCTCTCTCTCTCTCTCTCTCTCTCTCTCTCTCTCTCTCTCTCTCTCTCTCTTTCTCTCACTCGTAAATTCGTCTTAAGATTCTTGCCTTTTAAAGTTTTCCCTGTCTTATCTGCGCATTGGCTTGGCTTTAGCGTGGTTTTTGTGTGCTTGTGTCTTTATTATGATCGTAAGCTGTGTACGTGAGGGTGTGTTTGTGTGTGTGTTTTGTAATCGTAGCCAAGCAGAGTCTTAATTTCTTAGAATTGCGGAAAAAAGCTGTGTTCGTAATTGATATTGCGTGCTAGACAGTGATAAGTTGCGGCCGAGAGAGAGAGAGAGAGAGAGAGAGAGAGAGAGAGAGAGAGAGAGAGAGAGAGAGAGAGAGAGATTGGGATTTCCGCACAGTTTTCCTCCTCCTCCACTCTCTCTCTCTCTCTCTCTCTCTCTCTCTCTCTCTCTCTCTCTCTCTCTCTCTCTCTCTCTCTCTCTCTCCTCTTTTCTTCCCTTCTTCCCTTCTTTATCCACTTACCTCACATTTTCCCCTTTCTAATCCCTTACGCTCTCCTTTATCATTATTACTCTACCTGGATTACTCTCTCTCTCTCTCTCTCTCTCTCTCTCTCTCTCTCTCTCTCTCTCTCTCTCTCTCTCTCTCTCTCTCTCTCTCTCATAATCAACCATCAAGTGTTTTGTCCATCATTTGTTTATTTTATCATGCAGAGAGAGAGAGAGAGAGAGAGAGAGAGAGAGAGAGAGAGAGAGAGAGAGAGAGAGAGAGAGAGAGATTGTTTTACCTCCTCCTCCTCCTCTTCCTCCTTCTCCCGATCACTTTCCCTCCTCCCCCACGTCCCCTTCACCCCCATGGGCGCCGCGTGCCTGCTTCCCTGAGTGTCTCGTCTGCCCTCACAACAAAGCCCCCATGGCCCTCACCCCCCTGACCTCCCCCTGCCGCAGACGAACGTTTCGGGTCGCCGCCGAGGTCACACATCCTTCTCACTCCCGCTTTTGACCTCCCGCCACCACCACCACCACCACCACCACCACCACCACCACCACCACCACCACCACTGCTATTTTGTCATGGCCTGCTTGCTTTCCCATACAAATAGATGGATAGGTAGACAGACAGACAGGCAAATAGATAGAAAGATAGATAGATAGATAGATAGATAGAGAGAGAGAGAGAGAGAGAGAGAGAGAGAGAGAGAGAGAGAGAGAGAGAGAGAGAGAGAGAGAGAGAGAGAGAGAGAGAGAGAGAGAGGTTGAGTTGCTGACTCCTGTACAAAATTCAAGTAATTAATTCAGACCTTAAATATACAATAAGTAGCATAATGTCGAAGTACAAAGAGAGAGAGAGAGAGAGAGAGAGAGAGAGAGAGAGAGAGAGAGAGAGAGAGAGAGAGAGAGAGAGAGAGAGAGAGAGAGAGAGAGAGAGAGAGAGAAATCCAATAACTGTAATTTCAGCTGTTGTTAAGCTAACTAATGCTGGAAAAATATACATTCATATACCTACACACACACACACACACACACACACACACACACACACACACACACACACACACACACACACACACACACACACACACACACACACACACACACACACACACACACACACACACACACACACACACACACACACACACACACACGATAGCTTGACCTTTCTTGATAAGAGGCAGGACATTCTCGTTTGCTCACACAGGATATTCAGTAACGTAGCAGCAGCATTACGGACATACCTCCCTTAACTTCTTCTCCTTAACTTCCTTTGAACTTTTATCCCCTTACTGTAAACGAGAGGCGAAACAACAAGGATGGATTTTATTCTTTTGTGTATTCGAGGAGTGTTTGTTTGTTTACTCATTTTGTTTTTGTTGGTGAGGAGAAATCAAAGTTGAGGTCCCTGATTGTTTTGTCTTTATTATTGATAGATGTACGTTTATTTATTTAGGTAGTCATTTAAGAAGTCAGTGAGTGAGTGATTGAATGAGTCAGCCAGTTACTTAGTCAGCCAGTCAGTCAGTTTCTTAATCAGTCAGTCAGTCGGTCAGTTACTTAGTAAATTATTCAGTCTAACAATTGGTATTTCACTCAGTCTGCTACTGATAGGTAGTTAGGTAGTTAATTAATTAATTACTTATTTACATATTTATTTATTTAATCCTGTGTGTGTGTGTGTGTGTGTGTGTGTGTGTGTGTGTGTGTGTGTGTGTGTGTGTGTGTGTGTGTGTGTGTGTGTGTGTGTGTGTGCTGCTCTTGGTCTTTGTCTGGTTGGCTGGTGGTGTCCCGAGTTTTTGTGGAAGGCGTAGGTGGATGGACGGTGGATGGCCGGTGGTGCAGGCCGTGGAGGCAGACAGACACCTGGCGGGACTTAATGCTGATTCACACCTGGAAGTGAAAATTCAGTAAAAGACAATAGAGAAAAGCATAAAAATAGGACGAGAAGAGATCACGTTTGAGACTCGTTGAATACACGTTTAAAAAATGTGTAAATGTGTGCAAAGATGAGTGATGAATTAATTATGTCCGTATGTACGTTTAACACACACACACACACACACACACACACACACACACACACACACACACACACACACACATTAATTTTAGTAATAAAACATGTTAGAACATTCCTATACCAACATGTTACAGAGAATCCAGTTTGTCATGAAGCATTACAGACAGGAGGTGAATCCCAGTAAAGGAGATTACCATGGAATGCAAGCCTCCTTTTGTTGTATAAACCGGAGCTAAGAGATGAGAGTCTCTGATGTAAATGCACCGAAGGCTCCGTGTTGTGACATTTACAGGAATGCCACGAACACGCTTGTTTTGGAACTTAGACGTTAAATAATAAGTAAAAGAAAAGAAAAGACAAAAGGTGGTGGGAGACGTGATGTGGCACGCAGTAAGGAGATAAGAAGTGCGAGGCAAAGACGGCTGTGTTGCTGTGTTTGGAGTTACTTCCTTCCTGTTCTTCAGCTTTTCAAGTAATCTTGGTTATTAAATACAATCGATAGCTCTTTTGACGGAAATTTATTGACTGATCTGGACTCATATTTTCTTACTAAGGGGGGAAGAAGAATGGTATTTAGGAGGAAATAGTCAGGCTGGAGAGAAAGGTGACGGGTGGCGAGGCCCATAACTCTGCAGCAGCCCGTGTTCCCGGTGTATATACAGATAACGCGGTGGGTGATGTCAGACCCGGTGGTTACACGAACATGCTTGCTGATAGTGTCAAAATCTTGAGACTCGTCCAAAACAAAGAGTGGTGCGTGGCGCTCCGGCAAGATATCGATGAACTATAAAGGCGGAGTGAAGTGTGGAAGATAAAATTCAGTGCAGACGATCACCGAGCAATAAAACTGTGGGAAGCAGGATGAGACTGAGAATACGACCCATGCAGGCTGGGAGGGAACACCATAAAGCCTGCTGATAAAAAAGAAAGATCCGGCATCGTTTTGGATTCTCTGTTTGGGAAGTGGCAATTAAGTCTTTTTTTCCGCCAGTCTGATTTTAAACTTAAAAAGAAAAGGAGGCTCTGAAATTTCCCTTGAGGATATAATGCAAGAGATAGACGTACTACACACAAGCAGCCACTGTAAGAGGCAGCGTTGAAAGTTATTCCTAGATAAAGGCACTATCAGAAGACTTGCCACATCACGCACACGTTTGCCTCTGGTGTACTGCTGATGTATGGATGCTGCGTTCAAGGAATTACATCAAGAAAGTATCTGCAAGAAAGGTGAGGTTAACTGAGTGCCTGATTAAGGAGAGGATCGGAAATGGTGTCCCATGGTGCTGATATGATGCTTTGCATGACGATTTTTAGACGATTAAAGATACCAGGAAAAATGAATGGTAGCAATTTATTCACACACAAAGGAAGGGAACGGGGTGAGGTTGACCGTGCGTCAGTCTCTCCTCAAGATGAATTTTAACACGAAAGAAAAAAAAAAAAGGAAAAGGATTTTGATGTATAGAAAGATAAATCTCGACTCACTAACAATGAATACAAGACGTGACGGCATTGCACAGAAAGGCAAGTCTCTCCACACTAAGAAAGAAGGAAAAGTCTGATAGTGATGCACTGAAAGGGAAATTTGGCCTCAAAAGAGGAAAAGAGTCTTGACGGCGAAGCACAGACGCGTGACATGACTTGAGGACACTGAGAGAAATGACTGTAACATCCACCACCATCACCACCACACCAAAACGCTGCATTAAGAAAGTTTGAGAGAGAGAGAGAGAGAGAGAGAGAGAGAGAGAGAGAGAGAGAGAGAGAGAGAGAGAGAGAGAGAGATATATATATATATATATATATATATATATATATATATATATATATATATATATATATATATATATATATATATATATATATATATATATATATATATATATATATTGCTTACCTACACGTTGCCTTTATTCGAGGAACCAGTTTATAGGTAATCTGTGTGGGCTGGAAATCTGCCTCAATTAGAGGAGACTATCTTGAAGAACCATCAGGAGGCCAGGCAGTGTAACATAACCTTCAATCATTCCTGGAGGAATACAGTTAGGTAAGTATAATTTTGTAAGGCACACACACACACACACACACACACACACACACACACACACACACACACACACACACACACACACACACACACACACACACACACACACACACACACACACACACACACACACACACACACACACAAGGTCATGCCACACCGTATCACCACCACCACCATCACCATCGTCATAACTGTCGGTCTCACCACCACCATCACCCCTATCAACAACAACAGCAACAACAACAACAACGACAACAACAACAACAACAACAACAACAACAACAACAACAACAACAACAACAACAACAACAACAACAGCAACAGCACTAATAACAACAACAACAATAATAATAATGGTTATGCAATGCACTGCTACTACTACTACTACTACTACTACTACTACTACTACTACTACTACTACTACTACTACTACTACTACTACTACTACTACTACTACTACTTCTAGCCTTATGAGCATACACAACATTTCTTCTGTCTAACTGTCTGACTATATGTCCGTTCATCTCTCTCTCTCTCTCTCTCTCTCTCTCTCTCTCTCTCTCTCTCTCTCTCTCTCTCTCTCTCTCTCTCTCTCTCTCTCTCTCTCTCTCTGATGCGAATAAGTTGCATTACAACACGGAAACTTGATCGCTCCCTGCATTAATACGGGCAGAGAGAGAGAGAGAGAGAGAGAGAGAGAGAGAGAGAGAGAGAGAGAGAGAGAGAGAGAGAGAGAGAGAGAGTCATGCCACACACTCACTCCAGTCTCTCACCACGCCATTCATTCGTCCTGTGCTCAAAACGTTCGCTCCTCGTCGTCGTGCTCCAACTCATCATTCTCCCTCCACTTCCTGTTCTGATCCATCTGTTTCTCAAGACCCTCGTTTCGTTAATCTCATTCCGTTTTCCTCTTCTCATATCCTCCTTTGCTTTTCCTCCCTTTTTTCCTTCTTTTTATCCTCACGCCTTTGCTCTCCTCGTTTCTCTTTTGTCGATTTTCCTTCTCATTTTTCTCTTTTCCATATCCCTTTTTTTTTTTCTCAATCTCCTTTAATTATTTTCCTTCCCTCTCCTCTTTACATTTTCCTTCCTTCTCTTCCATTCTCTTTCCCCCTTTACACTTTTCGTATTTCATCATTTCCTTTTCTTTTCCATTCCCTTTACCTGTCATTTTTCCTCCCTCTTTCCCTTCATTCCATCCACCTTCTTCCTCTCCTTTCTTTTTTTTTCTCCTGCCTTTATCCCCTCCCTTATCTTTGCCTTCACCTATTTTCTCCATTCCCTCTTCTTTCACCACGAACTCCTCTCTTTTGTCTTATGCGTCCATATATCACTTTATCATACCCTTTGTAATATTTTTTTTTCTCTCCCGCTCCCTCTCTGTACCGTCTTTTTCTTTCCCTTCATTCCCACATACACCCACACACCAGTACATCCCACTTTAGAGGACTTGGTCGTTTGGTCACCTTTTCCTGCTGTGACATCCCCGAGGGGCGTGGTATTGCCCTGGTCTCATGCGTGTTGCGAGCACATTTTCTCCCTTGCCCGTCTGTCTCCACTCGTTATACAGCAGAACGCCCATTACCTGCTGTTCTCTGGGCTCCATTATGTGCTGTCTACCCTCTCCCCACCACTTCCACCTGCTACAGTCACCTTTACTATTTTCCTTCTTGTTATTTCTTATGTTACACCTCCTCCTCCTCCTCCTTCTGTTCGTCATTTTCAAGCAGCCACCGCTACTCACGCTCGTCTCACTCGTCTCGACACGCTTCACGCTTCTATTGCTTCCTCTTCCTCGACATCTTCAAGTACCAGGCAACGTCAGGCAGTCATACCTGTCTCACTACTCATGATATACTGCATCACTTGCTTTTTTCTCCTTTTTTCCTCTCTTTCTTCTCTCTTCCTGCACACACTTGCTCGTAAAACCACATATTATACCCTCTCATTCGTATCCAAATAAAAGTTACTAAAAACAAACAAACAAACACACCCGTACCTACATCCACCTACCACCTACACATCCACATCCGCTTACCACCTTAAACACCACCTTAAACACATCCGCATTTGCCAACAAGAACATCCCAAACTCACACCACTTCTGTAAACACGCCCACACACTCACCCACACTCACATCCACACTTACACTCATACAAGGACAAGCAAAAAAAAAAATAAAATAAAATAAAAAAATAAATAAACAAATAAATAAAAATAAAATAAAATAAAAAAAAGATAAAAAAAAATCCATTCCACACTTTCTAAGACCCCCTATCGGAAAAAAATCCTCCATACCCAATTACAATACCCCCAAAAGAAAAGAATAAAAACAAAAACAAATAAACAAATAGATAAACCCATCCTCATTTTTCTCCAACTCCACAAGCTTCCTACTCCAGATCCACCCACCTCCACTATAAGACCCCGACCCGAAAACCCTCCACGTTAAAAAAAAATCTTTAAAAATTCCACATTCTAGTCCATCTTCACAAGCTTTCCACACTCAGACCCACCTAACCACCCACCACCCACATCCCGCCCCCGCAGCACGTCGAGGCACCTGGACCAAGTTACGTACACACCCGGTACTCGCACAGACCGCCAGCCAGCCAGCCAAGTGTGAGGGTCCTTCCTTCACAGCGGAAACGGGATGATGATGGGCCAAATTTAGCTGTCGTTGTATAATGTGTATGTTTTCGCATTATCCTTTCATCATACGCCGCTCAGAGATTGGGGGAAGAAGACGATGACGAGGAAGAGGAGGAGGAGGAGGAGGAGGAAGGGAGAGATGGGGGGAAGTGGGGAGAAGGAAGAGGAGGAGCGATATATTGTGACCCATTTACGACAAAAAAAGATAAAAATGGTGAATATTTATCCGGTTTAACCACCACTCGTAACCGGAGATGCCGGTAATGGAGCAGCGGGCTGGCGGTGGCTTTAATTGAGGGAGATTTGGCGCGAGCAGGACGAGGAGGAGGAAGAAGAGGATCAGGAGGGTGAGGGGGAGAAGTAGGTAGTGATGGTGGCGGTGGTGTTGATATTGGTGAAAGAATAGTAGTAGTAGTAGTCGTAGTAGTAGTTAGTAGTAGTAGTAGTAGTAGGAGGAGGAGGAGGAGTAAGAGGAGGAAGAAGATAACTCAGAATAATTATAATAATGTGATTAGAATAAGAATATAAGGGCAAAGGAAAATGAGGCGGAGCAAGAGGGGGGAAGAAAAGAAGAAGGAGAAAAGGAAGGGAAGGAAAGGAGGAGGAGAAGGATGATGATAAATAATTATAATAAAAGTAATGATAAAGAAAAGAAGGAACGAAGATAACAACAACAACAACAACAACAACAACAACAACAACAACAACAACAACAACAACAACATTAAGGAGCAGAAGGAAGAAGTGGAGAAGAAGGAAGAGAAGATGGGGAGGGAGGATGAGGAGGACTTGAATGAGGAGTGGGTAATGAAGAGGAATTTTGTGGGTGAGGAGGAGAGGAAATGGGGGAAGGGAATATAAAGCAAGAGGAGGAGGAGGATAATAATAATAATAATGATATGAATAAAAATAATAATGATAAGGAGAAGAAGAAAAACAAAGATAAGGACTAGAAGAACAAGGAATAGGAGGAGGAGTAGGAGGAAGAAGAGGCGATAAATAATTTGTTGGCAAAGGTAATGGAGGACGAGGAGGAAGAGGAAGAGGAGGAGAATAAGGAGGAGGAGGAGGAGGAGGATAAGGAAGAGGTGAAGGAGAACGAGAGGAAGGAGGATGAAGAGTAGGGGAAGGAGAAGGAGGAGGAGGAGGAGGAGAAGGAGGAGGAGGAGGAGGAGGAGGAGGAGGAGGAGGAGGAGGAGGAGGAGGAGGAGGAGGAGGGGATAGAAGGAGGAGGACCTGAATGAGAAGGAGAAGGTAGTGAAGAGGAATTTTGCGAGTGAGGAGGAGAGGAAATGGGGGAAGGGGATGTGAAGGAGGAGGAGGAGGAGGAGGAGGAGGGATAGTTTGAAGATTGCAGGATTTATAAAATTACTAAATTATAGACCACTTTGCCAAGTACTGGAGGGGGAGGGACCTCATTAACACCTGAACGAGAGAGAGAGAGAGAGAGAGAGAGAGAGAGAGAGAGAGAGAGAGAGAGAGAGAGAGAGAGAGAGAGAGAGAGAGAGAGAGAGAGAGAGAGTTTAGTTGAATGATTAAAAGTGATGTTTTGCTTCCTGTATTTATGTATCCTGTTTGGTAATTGTATTTTTTTCCCTCTTCCATTTATTCTTGTCTCCTGTCATATTTCTCTCTTCTTCCGTCTTCACCTCTTCCCTTCCTCTCTTCACCTTCTCTGTTGTCTTCTTAATGATTTCTTGACATCCCCCTCCATTGTTATTTTTTCTCACCCACTCAACTTACTCATCCTCTTCTTTCCTTCCTTCCTCTCTTTATCTCCTCCATGCTCACTAGTTTCTACTTCTTCTCTTTCACATCTCTCTTCCCCATTCCCTTTCTTTCCCTTTCTATTCTTTATCTTCATCCAGTTCTGTTTCATCAACGACTCGTCTTATTTTCTCTGCATTCTATCTAATATTTTCCCATCCTACTTCATTCACCAACTTCTTATTTCTGCCTTCCATTTCCTTTCTGTGCTCTGTGCTTGTCCTTCTTTCCTTCTGTCACCACTTAAAATAACTAAATAATTCTTCTGATGTGGCTAAATGCATGCCTTGCCTCCTCCTCTAGTTTCTCTCACCTCTATTCTGTCCACCTCTCTAATACAAGAGTTAACCAGTACTCTCAATCATTTATCTCTTTCTCTGGTAGACTCTGGAACTCACTGCCTGCTTCTGTACTCCCTCCTTCCTATGACTTGAACTCTTTCAAGAGGGGAATCTCGAGGCTCTTATCCTCCACTTTTGCATGATCCTTTTAACCTTTCTTTTTCGACTGGCTCCTTAATGTTTTTTTTTTTTCTTTTCTCTTTTCGTTGCCCTTGGCCAGTGCCCCTCTTACATAGAAAATAAAAAAAAACAATTATTCGTCCCACTTCCCCGTCACCTGTATCAACTCCCTTCCATCCCCCCCCCTCAGTCTTGTGCCGTCGCCCTACCCCTGCTTGCTTTAATGAGGGCATCGGGGTGCAGGTCACAGCGGGGCGGTAATGCACAGGCGCCGCACTTCGGGAATGGCTTGCAACCTTTTTTAATTCCCCAGTGTATATAAGCGCCTCTGATTTCCCCCTCAGGAATACGGCAAAGGTCTGGGGCTTATGTCATGGGTGTCTGCTATCTCTCTCTCTCTCTCTCTCTCTCTCTCTCTCTCTCTCTCTCTCTCTCTCTCTCTCTCTCTCTCTCTCTCTCTCTCTCTCTCTCTCTCTCTCTCTCTCTCTCTCTCTCTCTCTCTCTCTCTCTCTCTCTCTCTCATCCTCTTCTATCCTCCTCCTCTTCCTCAAGCAATCAGTTACACAGAGTAAATGAACAAATAAGTGTATAG
>NC_087155.1:8786691-8796691 GCF_035594125.1 Scylla paramamosain
TTTGGTACTCACTCCAAATATAGCAGTATAGTAGTTTCCACTGTGATATTTTGATGATAATGTACCTGTTTTTATGGGTGTGTTGTGAGTGAAGAGGAGGAGGGCGAGGAGGAGAAGGAGCTGGAGGAGGAGGAGGAGGAGGAGTAGAAGGAGGAGGAGTAGGAGGAGGAGGAAGGCGTTCCATTGTGTGTGAAATATCCGGTTAATAACGAAGCAATCTCGTGGAATCTGAAAGAAAAAAGAGAAAACCTGATTCTAGTATTTCATTCACTTCGGGCTGCATTTCATTCATTCTAACTCACTGTGTAGAGGAGATGATTATGTTCAGTTGTGCACCCTGCTTCGTGTATGTGTGTGTGTGTGTGTGTGTGTGTGTGTGTGTGTGTGTGTGTGTGTGTGTGTGTGTGTGTGTGTGTGTGTGTGAGAGGCGGTGGTGAGGAAAATGGTGATGAAAATCTTGGGAAGGGAGATGGGTAAGTGCTAGGTTGGGAGAGGAAGACAGAGATTTTGTTCCGGGGAGGGAGAGAATAGAGGAAGAAGCGGAAAAGGTTAGGTGAAGGAGAGGGAGGGAGAGGGAGAGTGCATTGAGTTACATGATTTGCCTAGCAGTTTTTCAGTGAGGTGTTAACATGTGAGGTGTTTGCAGTGCGCGAGTCAGATGTGGGGAGGAGTTTACGATGTTTTGTTACGCTCTCACTTCCATGTAGCCGTGGTGTGTTCGTCTCCTTGCGTTGTGTGGTGGCCGTGAGAAGGAAGCCCTTGTGCATTATTGATTGATTTGCTTATGTGTGTGTGTGTGTGTGTGTGTGTGTGTGTGTGTGTGTGTGTGTGTGTGTGTGTGTGTGTGTGTGTGTGTGTGTGTGTGTGTGTGTTTTCTTATTTACCACGTGCCTGTCTGTTAGCTATATATTCACTGTTCGTTGCTTACTTATGTTCTATGTATCTGTGCTCACACACTTTATTTCTCTTGGATTGGTATTTCATTACTTATGTATCACGAGTCTGTTCTTACCCGTGTATTTCTGTTGTCTTGATATTCTTCACGTTTTTATATTTATTCACCCCCCCCCCTTTTTTTTTTTTAACGTATGGAATTGTAGTTATCACAGTGGACAGCGCTTTAGTTCAATTTACAGGTTTGGTGCAGCGGGAGAAAGGAAAGGGAAGGAGTGAGTAAGAGACATTGGCTTGGGAGAAGAAGCATTTTGATGTAAAGCGAGAGGGGGAGAAGAAAGATGGAAGATGAGACAGTGGCTCGAGGGAGGAGGAGGAGGTATATACAAGGCATGGAGAGAGCGAGGGGGAAGGGAGGGGGAGGCAGTGACTCGGTGGAGGAGGTATTTCGGCGCAGAGATAGGGATGGAGGGAGGGAGAGAGGGAGAGTAGCTTGAGGGAAGAGGTATTTCGGTGCAGTGAGAGGGAGGGAGGGATGGATGGATGGAGGGAGGGAGGGAGGGAGGGAGGGAGGGAGGGAGGGAGGGAAAGAGGGAGAGAGAGAGAGAGTGGCATGGAGAAGGAGGAGGTACTTAGGTGTAGAGAGATGGAGAAAAGGAGAGGGAAGAGACAATGGCTTCGGGGAGGTAAACACTCAATGCTGACTGGGCCCTTGATAAGCTAATCTTCCTCGTGGGGGAGACACATCAGATAATAATAACTGCACGGGTGTATCTATCACATACCACATCTGTACGTTATTGTAATGCCTTTGCTGCTATCACATTATCATCTCTTGCCACACTGCACGTCAGAGAGAATATGATTACAAAAGCACGTGGGGTATTTTAAGAACTGTGTGTTATGGCTATGTGTGATATTCTAAAGATTTTGTTCACTGCAAGAAGTTGTGGCTTCGTACTCATAGTTGTGACATGTTATAGATTTTTCTTACCCTCCCTGACTTTTCTTCTACTTTGGTGCTTGTAAAATGTGTTGATTAATTGCGTTGTTGAGATGCTTTCCTCGACGTTGTCTTGGTGTGTGGTGGGAGAGTGGAGACTGTGTGGTGGGAGAGTGAAGACTGTGTGGTGGGAAAGTGGAGACTGGTTGAAGAGTGAAAACTGTTTGGTGGGAGAGTGAAGACTGTGTGCTGGGAGCGTGGAGACTGTGTGGTGGGAGAGAGAAGACTGTGTGCTGCGAGAGTGAAGACTTTATGGTGGGAGAGGGAAGACTGAGTGGAGGGCGAATGTAGACTGTGTGGTAGGAAAGAGAAAACTGTGTGGAGGGCGAGTGAAGACTGTATTGGGAGAGGGAAGACTGTATGGTGGTGAGAGGGAAGACTGTGTAGAGGGAGGGGGAAAACTGTAGTGGAAGAGGAAAGACAGTCACGAGATGTTCTTCAGTCCACTCAGAACCGTCCAGTCTGTTTTTAAATATTTCACTCGTCACATCACAGAAGGGACGATGATTCACTTTTGAATCATCCTGTATATTCAATAAGATACATTAATTTCCATCTGATACTTTTATTACACTCATTTAGCACATGCTGGTTGATGTCAAGTGCTTCAGTCCACGTCCTTGAGATATGCGAGTTATTTTTTGCTCTCTGAATAAATTTCTGTAATTATAGGCAGGTACTTCATCTTATATATATATATTTTTTTTTGGCGAGATGGAGTGCTGTGTGTGTGTGTGTGTGTGTGTGTGTGTGTGTGTGTGTGTGTGTGTGTGTGTGTGTGTGTGTGTGTGTGTGTGTGTGTGTGTGTGTGTGTGTATGTGGTCTTTTACACCTGCATCCTCCAAACCAAACCTGTTTTCATTTTTTTTTGTCTTTTTTATTTTATTCTATCTACTTATTTTTTGGGTGGCGGGGGAGGAGTGATAATTACGTATTTTCACAGTTCTTGGCTAGACTTTTTTTTTCCACCTAAACACCAGAAAATACTCCCAGAGCAACCAATTGTTGACATACTTTAGAATCTTCACGTCGGTTACTTGTATAAATGTTAAGTCTGCTTCTTCCAACGCAGCTTGTGTTTCAACCCTTGATGTATTTTCAACGAAGCAGTACCAGGTGGTCATCCTGTGACGGCTTGTGCATTATACCTGGCCAGGCGCGGCACTTCCTCAGCCTGTCCCTGTGTCCTGCTTGGTAATGCTGCTCATGACATTCAAACTCGTCGCAGTGCACTTCAATGTCCGCCTTTATTATTTCTTTCTCCTACTGAATTCCTCAAAATGTTTTACGTGGACTTGCGCACTCATTAAGATTCACTTCATGTTATTGAGACGAATTTCCCTCCTAAGACCGACTTTTAATACAACTCTAGTCTTCTCATATATATGTTACTCCCGCTTATTTTGTAACATCGTATCAGCAGAGGCAGGATGTACCGGGTTGTATCAGAGTAATTGGCTGAGAATTATACATACCTGTGGTGGCTTGAATTCCTTGATACTGATAGACTCGACTTGCCATCTGTCTCTCTGAGGAAAGTTTGAGGTGATTTTATTTGACATTACTTAGTTCGTCGGTCAGTCAGTCAACCACTCAATGGATCAGTGTGTTTCTCTATCATTTAATCAGTCAGTCAGTCAGTTAATTGTTTTATTTATCTCTTTTCTGTCAGTCGTATATATTTATTTATTCATTTATGTATCTTTCTTTCCCGTCTGTTTATACTTTCCTTTATTTTTATTCATGTACCAGCAGGAGAGACAGCAAGACTAGAAAAATTATGGAGGAAAATGTAATAGAAAAAAAATGAAGTAATATACGTAAGCTGTGAGGAAAGATTAATAGAAAATGAATTTGCTCTGTGCTCGGGAAAAGAGAGGGCGAGAAAAGGGACTGGTTATATGAATTAAACTGTAAGGAAGAAAGACAATAAAAGATGATGATGTGCTGGATAGAATCCTTAAAGGAGGCGTGTCAAGTTTACTAGTGATGCATGGAAGTGGAAAATGCTGAAGACAGAGAGGAAGAGGAGCGTAAGTCAGTCTCAGGTGTACAAATTCGTCACCTAATAAATTGAATAGTGTACCCTGAAAGAAAATGGAATCCTGTGTTTGCAATCCTGACATTTTGCAGACGTCCTTCCTTGACAACCTTATTTTTTTTCTTCTTTTTCCTACTATGACTGCCTTTGTTTCCTCCTCTGATTTCCAGTTTCCTCCAATGTCTACCTTACTTTCCTCTAGTGAATGCCTTACTCTCAGCAGGCAGATTTAGATAGGATGAATGAATGGACGGACAGATGGCAAATGCAATTTAATATCAGTAAATGAAAAGTACTTAGCGTAGGTAGAGGAAACCCACACAGTAGGTACACATTAAACAACCAAACTCTGGTAGGTACAGAATACGAGAAAGATTTAGGAGTTATAGTTAGCTCTGAACTCCGTCTGGGAAATCAATGCATAGAGGCCAGAAACAGGGCAAATAGGATACTAGGATTCATTTTTAGGAGTGTTAAAAGTAGAAGGCCGGAAGTAATATTAAAGTTATACTTGGCGCTGGTCAGACCTCATCTAGACTACGCTGTGCAGTTCTGGTCCCCACATTACAGAAAAGATATAGGTCTATTAGAATCAGTACAGAGGAGAATGATTAAAAGGATACAGGGGATGAGGAGTATTCCTTACGAGGCGAGATTGAAGTTGTTAAATTTACATTCTTTAGAGAGACGTAGGTTAAGAGGGGACCTGATAGAAGTCTTTAAGTGGTATATGGGTTATAACAAGGAGGATGCAAGCAAAATTCTTAGGATCAGCAACCAGGGTAGAACAAGAAATAACGGGTTCAAGCTTGAAAAATTTATGTTTAGGAAGGAGATAGGAAAAAATTGGTTCTCAAATAGAGTGGTAGATGAGTGGAACGGACTCAGTAATCAAGTTGTTAGTGTTAGGACATTAGAGAGCTTTAAGAGAAGATTAGACAGGTTTATGGATGGGGATGATAAGTGGAAATAGGTAGGTATATTTCATACAGGGACTGCCACGTGTAAGCCTGGTCGCTTCTTGCAGCTTCCCTTATTTCTTATGTTCTTATGTTCTTTCCTCCAATGACTTACACTTTCCTCCAATGAGTGTCTTACCCTCCCTCGGTGGGCGTTCAGCTTTTCCTCCTTGGCTGCCACATCTTCCTCTTCATCGTGACAGAAGAGGCGAAGGTTTTTGGGATGATACGCGAAGTAAAAAAAAAAAAAAAGTAAAGTTGACAAAAAAAAATATCACTAGCGTATGTAGCAACGTGAAAACAAAGGAAAACTACTACTGCTATTCACACATCATAGTAAAAATTGCTCTCTCTCTCTCTCCTCTCTCTCTCTCTCTCCTCCTCTCTCTCTCTCTCTCTCTCTCTCTCTCTCTCTCTCTCTCTCTCTCTCTCTCTCTCTCTCTCTCTCTCTCTCTCTCTCTCTCTCTCTCTCTCTCTCTCTCTCTCTCTCTCTCTCTCTCTCTCTCTCTCTCTCTCTCTCATTATCCTCTTGATGTCAAAAGTTTCGTGTTGCAAACTTTTGTGGAGACTACTATACACTGTAAAAAAGACAGGGTAAACAGAGAACTTTAGATAGAGAAATGAGATGCGAAGTTTTGCTGGTGTGGCCTGGAATAGATGGACGACCGGCCGGCAGGGATGAATATTGAGGTTGTAGGAGGTGTTTGTCAAGCAATGGAATCGTAGAAGGTGATGATGATGTACAGTTGCTGCCAGAAGTCTTGTAACCTGATGCTCTCACTTCCACTGTGTTTAACGTTTTCCTTCTGTCTGACGTCCTCTAATTTCCTTGGAACCTTTCACTTCTCAGCATTCACTTTCTCAGGCATTCACTTCTCAGGCAGCACATCGGAGGACTTACGGTTGAGACGAAACGGTTAAATTAGTGGAATAGAATACGGCACTTGAGCACACTTTTGGCCGTGACTGTGCCTTCAACTATTAGGACGAAAACTACACTGCTACAGATCTATAGCAAGGACTGGAAAATTGTCAGAGATAGCAGTGTGTTGAAATATTTCCCTTATAAGACAGATTTAATTTGTTTATTTATTTATTTATTTATTTATTTTATTTTTTCACATTGGCGACACTCAGGCCTAAATTTCAGTTCAGTAGTGATTTACGAGTGAGTGGCTTTGGGCAGCCTGCCACAACCGCCACAGCCTTGTCCTGCTGCTATTCGTGTTTCCCCATGGTCGAGAAGGTCATGGTGGTGGTGGTCGTCATGCACCTGAGGGTCTGTCATGGCGGCAGGACCTCACTTCTTCCCTTCTCTCATACTGCGGTGTACTGCAGGCTGCCGCCTTCCTAGCAGTGAGTCTGAGTAAGGCGTTGTATTGATGAAGAAGTGACGGGCAGGCTGGATTCGGGTTGGGGTGTAACTCTGCGGTAGATTAGGCTGCGAGCGTTGGGTGAGGCAGGGCGAGGGAGGGCGTGGGTTGGGGCGTCTATATGGTGCGGCAAAAAGGGTCGTGGAGTGCGCCTGGCTGGGTGGGGCGTGGGGAGAGGTGTGGCATGTGGTGAGGGTTGCAAAGAGGGGTGTGGGGCGTGGCGCGGCAGAGGATGGGTGGATGGGGGGCGGAGGGAGGGTGGAGGGGCGCAACATGAAGACCTGACCCACCTGGCGGGGCGCTGCTCCCAGCCGCCCGCCGTTCCTGGCTGGAATTTCCGCCTCGGAGGTGCCGCCTTGTGTCCTCTTTCGCCTATGTTTGGGCGGGTGGTGGGGTTCGTGCAGTCCGCTGATTGGCTGACGCAGACTGCGGCGAGGCTGTGATTGGCCAGTTGTGGTGAAGGTACATCAGGTGATTGGTCGGCCCTATTCAGTTTGGTCAAATGGATCCGTTGAAGGCATCGTGGGGGGATCGATTTGATAATTTTATAGAGTTCAACGGTTTAGGAAACTGAGGGACTATTATCGGACTTGTGTAATATTTTGTAACACACACACACACACACACACACACACACACACACACACACACACACACACACACACACACACACACACACACACACACACACACACACACACACACACACACACACACACACACACACACACACAGTAACACCAAGGCGGGCGTTCATTCTTCAGTACACACAAAGCACATCAATCACAAGCTGTCAAAGAAAGAAAGATAGGAAACACTGAACAGTATTCATGGAGTGGCTGTCTCGCTGGTGTTTGTCATGTTACTGCGTGGTGCCGAGGAGTGGCCCCAAGCCCTTCAAGTTAGATAGGATGGTTGCCGCTGCTTGCATACAGTGGTCTCTTTGTTCCTTCTGGTTAGAATGAGTGGCGTTTAGTACCTTTTTGTTAGATGGAGTGGCCTGTGGTGTCTTGTGACCGGATGAAGCGGTTTCTGTTTCATAGATGAGGTGGTTTCTCTTGAGTGAATGGAGTGGTTTCTTATGTTTGGATGGAGAGGCTACTACCGTCTGAGTAGAACGGTTTCTGCTGTCAGAAAGAAGTGGTTTCTAGTGCATGGATGAAGAGATTTCCGCTGTTTTGGTGAGAGAGAGAGAGAGAGAGAGAGAGGAGAGAGAGAGAGAGAGAGAGAGAATGGTAGGTAGGTAGGTAGGTCTGGTGGCTGCCAATATGAAGCCTGGCGGTGCCTCGGCAGTGGGATCAAGGCCTCGCGTCGGAACAAGGCGGTCTAAGCGCCTCCTGACGCTATTATTACCTCCAGAACTATAATTCGTGGCCCACAAAGGAGGCCGAACCGGCACGTGTTGACGTCCAAACATATATTGCGCTCGGGATTCTCAGGACGGGCAGGGTTAGGATGCAGGCAGGCTTAGGACACCGAAAGGGGTACGACACAGGCAGGGTGAGGACACTAGGACACTGACAGGAGATGGACACTGGCAAGGAATGGAGACTAGGAAGATTTGGATACAGGATGAATTGGAAAAGAAACACGTCTGGAACACCGGCAGGGTTAGAAGATAGGGGCTGAGCACTGGGAAGGTTGGGAAGCACTAGGACTGTGGTACGGGCGGTGGGATTGCAAGGGTATAAGATCAGGCTGAGGTGAAGACAGGTTGAGATAAAGACAAGGCTGCGGTCAACCGTTCGCTTCTAAATATCACCCGGGCATATAAGCTCTCAAGGTTGTCGAGGAAATGACGTCTGGATGATGTACGTACGACGAAAGATGGAAGCAACTGACGCGTGTGTGGGGTTTCACGACTTGTTTGTGGAAGGAGGTGACATCACGTGCTTACAGGAGGAAGAGGAGGAGGAGGAGGCGTTGGTGGTTACCTGGAGTGGGACTTACCTTGGTTACCTTGGAACATGGCGTCACCGAGAATACCTTTGGGACACTGACGTCACCGCCGCGAGCCAGGCGGGTGACGCGGCTCGTGGATTGCTTGTTTGGGCAGGACACTTTATAAAGAAATACAGTTGAGATGCTTAAGATACCTTTGCCAATAAACGTAATTTGTGAAAGAAAATTGTGCGTTGCATCAGTTATCTTTGTCATCTTTTGTTTCCTCATAGAGAGATCCTGCTTGATCAGAGTTGAGTTGTTTCATCAATGATCCTTAAGAACTTTTACGTACCCGCATACTTGATGGGAAAAGGAATAATGCACGCACGATACACACTTAGGTGATGTTTTATTGAGGGTAAAATGCATGTTGGGGCGGTGAGGAGAGTGAGAATGAATTGGTAAGAGGAGCATTGAATGATTCGGCGAATTCATGACACACGTGATTAGAATAATTTAATCTTTCAGTTCTTCATTTAACCATTTGTTCACCCCTCTCTTGTAGCTTTCTGTCTGCTTTTCGTAGCTTTTCACGTGTAATACCTGTGTTTCCGTGTGTCTCTTTCCTCGGTGTTCGTGCATCCGCTCTTCCGTTTTATCACCTCTTCTCAGGTAATATTTGTTCGTTTTCCTCTTGATCTCTTTCTCTCCTCGCCTGTCCGTCCATCCGCTTTAATATTACGCATTTTTCTTGCCACCGACAAATATTGTGTATTTATATCGTTGCGTTAAATTTGGTTTGGCTGTTATTGAAATAGACTAATGTACTTACTATTGTGAATAAGTATGTGAGTAATGATTTGTTACCAGTATTATTTGTTTCGTACTTACTACTACTACTACTACTACTACTACTACTACTACTACTACTACTACTACTACTACTACTACTACTACTACTACTACTACCACCACCACCACCACCACCACCACCACCACCACCACCACCACCACCACCACCACCACCACCACCACCACCACCATCACTACTACTACTACTACTACTACTACTACTACTACTACTACTACTACTACTACTACTACTACTACTACTACTACTACTACTACTACTACTACTACTACTATCACTATCACCACCACCACCACTACATTCATCATCATCATCATCACCACTACCATAACATTCCCTGCAATAGGAAGCTCTAATTGTAGTATTTCCGAATTATCGTTTAATATTCACTAGTTTTGTCTTTCAAGACTATTAGGGAGGCTGAGCACAGCGTGTGGCTGCCTTGGCTTGTTAGGCTGGACAGGTGTGTTCTGGCGGCCAGGTAAGAGGAGGGGGAAGAGGAGGAGGAGGAGGAGGCGGCAGAAGCGGAAAAAAAGAACGGTGTCAGTAGTTATGATGAAAATAATGATGGTGATGGTAATACGAGTAGTAATAATGATAATAATAAAAGGTGAAAAAGAAGCTGAAAAGGAAGAATAAAAAGAAAAAGAAGGATAAAAAAAATAAGAACAGAAGAAAAGGAAGAAAAAGAAGTAATAGTAAGAAGAAAAGAAGAAAAAAAGATGAAGAAAAAGACGAAGAAAAGAAACATAAGTAGGAAGAAGAGAAGAAGAAGAAGAAAAAGAAAGAAGGAAAGAAAGAAAAAAAACATGACTAAATAAAGAAAAAAAAATCAAGTAATAGGAGAAGTCTGAGAGTAAGGGAGAGGAGGAAAAGGTGGAGAAAAATATGATGGTGGCAGAGAAACATGAAGAAGAAGAGAAAGAAAGAATAAGGCGAAGGAGGAGGAGGAGGAAGAAGAAGAGGAGGAAAAGG
>NC_087155.1:8801691-8804191 GCF_035594125.1 Scylla paramamosain
CCTCCTCCTCCTCCTCCTCCTCCTCCTCCTCCTCCTCCTCCTCCTCCTTCTCTTCGTCATTTCCCCTCGTCTGAAAATGCTCCTCCTCCTCCTTCGTTCCGTTCACAGACATCTTTTTATCAGCAAAAACTAAAATTGGTAGTTCTGTCCCTATCTTTTGTCTGAGCGTTGCCTGTGCCTCTGTCGGTAATTTTTCTTCTGTGTTACTGGTGTACTGAGTATTTCCTCCAGTGTGTCAAATAATTATTTAACCATGCAATTATCTAACCTGTTTGTAGTACGTGTTTTTGTAATACATGCTTCAGCACTTACTGACGGAGACTCAGAAAAAGAGAGAGAGAGAGAGAGAGAGAGAGAGAGAGAGAGAGAGAGAGAGAGAGAGAGAGAGAGAGAGAGAGAGAGAGAGAGAGAGAGAGAGAGAGAGAGAGCCAGCCGTATTTCATTTATCTGATATACTTCACTCACTGTCCGTAAATTTGCTTGATGTTGCCAAATGTTTTGTTGAAATAGAATGTCTTAAAGTAAATCCAGTTATTTATAGTGAGAATAAGAATAGTTCGCCATGAAGGGATTAGAAAATAAACCGAGAATTGCAAGAAAAGAAACGAGAAGGGGGAGAAAAGAATGATAATGATGAAGAATGAGTAAAGAAACATTTAATTCCTTGCTTCCGCTTACTTCGTTATTTTTTGTCACCTCCCTGTGAACACCTGCAGAGAGAGAGAGAGAGAGAGAGAGAGAGAGAGAGAGAGAGAGAGAGAGAGAGAGAGAGAGAGAGAGAGAGAGAGAGAGAGAGAGGTGAGGGGGAGGTTGAATAACATAACTTACTCAGATTTCTTAATGCTGTGATGAGTAAGCAGCTTCTGTCCACATGTAAACGGTTTTGTTTTTGCTATAAACCCTTCCTCATTCTTCTCTTTTTCTTACCCTTGTTCCCATTCTTTTCATCATTTTTTTTCCATGTCTTTATTCTTTTGTTCTTGTTTTTTGTTCTTACATTTCTTTTCGTATTCTTATTCTTTATTTTTAGCTCTACTCGTCCTCTCTCACCCTCTTCTCTTTCCTCACATTTCTTTTTTTTTTTTTTTGTAATTTTCACGAACCTGTTTTCCTTTTTTTTGTTTTTTTTTTCTTATTTTTGATAGTTATTCTTGTCTAGTTTTTGTTTTTCCCTCTCTTTCTTCTTGTTCTCATTTTTTTGTTCTTGTTTTGTTCTTGTTATCTGTTGTAGTCTTCTTTACTGCCATCTCTTTAATTTTTTTTCCTCTTTCTTTGTTTTCTTTTTCTTTTGATTCTAATTCTGCGTTTTGTTCTCGTTTTTTTCTCTTTGTAATTTAATTGTAGTTCTTTCTTTTCCGGTTTTTTTTTTCTTTTACCTGTTATACCTCCTCCTCCTCCTCCTCCTCCTCCTCCTCCTCCTCCTCCTCCTCCTCCTCCCTATGATTATTAGTGCGAATTGATGGTAATAATAATGATAATGATGATGATGGTGATGATGATGATTGTAATAGTTGCAGTAGTAGTAGTAGTAGTAGTAGTAGAAGAAAAAAAGAAGAAGAAGAAGAAGAAGAAGAAGAAGAAGAAGAAGAAGAAGAAGAAGAAGAAGAAGTATGAAAATAACAATAATAATAATAATAATAATAATAATAATAATAATAATAATAATAATAGTAATAATAACAACAACAACAACAACAAACAACAACAACAACAACAACAACAATAATAACTACTACTACTACTACTACTACTACTACTACTACTACAATAGTAATAATAATAACAACAACAACAACAACAATAATAATAATAATAATAATAATAATAATAATAATAATAATAATAATAATGAAAATAATAATAGGAAAATTGAATCCACTACCATCACACAAGCTTGCGTCAGTGTGTCCTGAGAGGAGATAACACCACTCAAGCTGAATGGATAACGTTCTGTTTGGAGTCACAATTAGGAGACTCGATGTGTTTATCTTCATTTCCGTTGCCATCTTGGTGGGCGCCTGGGGGAGAGATGGCTCGTAGTTATAGTGTGTTGGGGTGTGGAGGTCAATTACTTGTTATCGCTCTGAACTCTCCCTCGCCACTGTTAGATGAGTCTTGGGTTCATCAGTCAGGGAGTCATTCAATTAATCAGTTTGTCTTTTATTTCTTTATGTATTTCGTCAGTGTGTTTGTCCATTTCTTTTGCTTGTTTGCTAGTTAGCCAGTTTCTCAGTCGGTTAGTTAGCCAGTCAGTTGATCATTCATTCATTAGGTTAGTTATTTAATCAGCTGGGTAATTAGTTTGTTGCTTGCCACACCACTCATTCAGGCAGTCAACGTTTTTTTTTTTTTTTTTTTTTTACTTATCAGTTAGTCAGCCTCGTGATAGACCAGTCATATAAAATGCATCCTGCTTCTTTCGTTCATTCTTGTTCACTTGCCTTTGTAACTTGAAAGATAAATCCACAAAGTGACTTCAGTAGCGTGTTTGCTTTTCCTA
>NC_087155.1:8809191-8814191 GCF_035594125.1 Scylla paramamosain
TGTTCTCTTTCATTAGGGTCGATTTCTATTTCGGGAGAGCGCTGCCTCGTTCCTTATTCTCTCCAGTTCGATCCCCGGCGTCGGGACGTCTACCCTTCGCCGGCCACTTTGAGCGTCCATGCGATTGGTTGATTCAAGACAAAGATGCTCCGCCCACGTTCGTTATAGGAACCAATCATGGAGTGTGATGTAGCATGTCCTCGGTGGCGCCACGACGCTTCCCTCCTGCAGCAGGCCGGGCAGTGTTGCCATCCCCCGCGCAGCAGTCACCCCCGTCAAGGCCGTAAATAAACAGTTTGCCGCAGGATTGTTGGGCGTCATGCACAGTATCCAGGTGTTGGAGCAGCGGGGTGAGGGAGGACGTGCAGGGAAGGGTGGGTCGTAGGGGAGGATTGAGCGAAGGGGGAAGGGAGGAGGCAGCCGTATCCCTCCCCTACCTCCCTGTTCCTTGCTCCCCCTCCCTGTATTCTCTCTCCGGGACCTGCCAGCCGCCCCTGCATACCGGAAACCCACCGAATACCTTATTGGAGGAAGCCAGCTTGAGAGAGAGAGAGAGAGAGAGAGAGAGAGAGAGAGAGAGAGAGAGAGAGAGAGAGAGAGAGAGAGAGAGAGAGATGTAGTACTTACAATACAATCATCGATACTAATCATATACTACACATAATTATTTTTCCGCTTTTACTTCTTCATGACCACCACCACCACCACCACCACGACAGCCACCGCCATGCACTGCCCTCACCCACCACACTCTCGTCTCCGCGGAGCCCTCCTACTTGTGTTCATTTTTATCCCCCTGTGTGCCCCGCCTGAGTGTTGGGCGCGCTGCTCTGAGTGTTCTGGGAAGCGTGAGTCTCTCCTCGGAGTGAAAGGCGACGTGAGACTATGAGTCTCTTTTTGGAACAATGAATCTTTATGTATTTTCTCTATTTTTTTTACAGGTGGGTTAAAGGATTTAAAGAACCTACACCTGTGTACAGCAGTCGCAGGTGTGGCTGGCAGGTGTGCGAGGACAACTTCAGGAACGGTATGTGTGTGTAATGGGATTGTAATTGTAATTTATGCAGCTGAGCTAGAGCCGTGTTCCTAAGGGAGTCGCTCTCTCTCTCTCTCTCTCTCTCTCTCTCTCTCTCTCTCTCTCTCTCTCTCTCTCTCTCTCTCTCTCTCTCTCTCTCTCTCTCTCTCTCTCTCTCTCTCTCTCTCTCTCTCTCTCTCTCTCTCTCTCTCTCTCTCTCTCTCTCTCTCTCTCTCTCTGTGTGTGTGTGTGCGGGTGAGCGTGTGTCTGGTATTATAAAAATATATTAGAACACGATTCCTTCACCGTCGTTGCCGGGTTACATTGCCGGTGTCTCTCGCATCATTGGCTCTGCTCTTTCCTGTTAACATGGAGTCATGACATGAGCTGAGTCCAACCTGTGAGCCACACAGGCAGTGAAAGCAACATTTGGGCGCGCTTGCACACACACACACACACACACACACACACACACACACACACACACACACACACACACACACACACACACACACACACACACACACACACACACACACACACACACACACACACACACACACACACACACACACACACACACACACACACACACACACACACACACACACACACACACACACACACACGTCTGGTTTTCTTGTTTGGTCATTATTTTGTCCTGTATTTCCATCGTCGTTGATCATAACTTTATATTATTCATTGTTCATAACTTTATATTATTCATTCACGCCACACCATTCGTTCAGGCCGTGCCCTCAGCCTGCATAAACATGGTTACAGAAATGAAATATGAAACAGACACTGGGACATTCAAAGAGGAAGGATAAGCAAACGTCTTCTTGGTACAAGCCTCGCCGCTGCTCATTCCGTCCTCCGCTTCACTGCTTGGCTAGTGGATACATTTCACAACCCAGTGGAGGAAAGGAGGAAAGGAGCCCCGCGCCACAAAGCCGCGGCTGTGGCTACGGTCACTGACACTCGGCAGCTATGCAGGGGAAACAGAGGTCCTCGTCGTGCATCCTTGGCGTGACGTGGCTGGCTGGCTGCTAACACTCCTTGCCGCCGCTGGGGTGCTCTCGCCGGCCTGCCTTTACGGCCACACGATCACTTGACGGGAATGAAAGGAGCGTTTCTAACAGTGTATGTCGCTCGCCAGCACCAACAAATATAATGCCACGCAGTACACGCCGTCTTGGCAGTGCAGGTCCTGATTGTAATGAGTCACTGAAACCCAAATAGTCGTCTGTCTGTCTGTCTCTGCTGTCCGTCACTTTTTCAGTTTATCAGCCCTTCGCTGTTAAACTTTCCACATAAACCTCGGCCGCGGCTGCAACCCTTCAGCAGCACCAGAAAGAAGTATTTTGTTTCGGATGCCGTTTCCATGCAAAGGACGCAGAACTCTGGTGCGTCGCCCTCCAGCGCCCTACTTCACTTGAGGCTGAGGCTGTCGTGTTACAGGCAGGCTCAGGTAACATGCTAACGTGGCTCGCATGGCATTCCTGTTATTATGAAAGTTTGCCTCAGGGAAGGAAGCCCTTGTATGCTTAAATAAATATTGCCAACACTTGTGTGATGTGAGGTGCTGAATTGAATAGTTAATGACGTTTTCCTTTCTCTCCTTTTTGTTTTATTGAAGTTTCTGTTAATTCATTGTGGCGGGCCTCCTCTTTACCTGCATTGGCGATGTTCGTACAACAGCAGACCGTTGCGTCACGTTCCTTAACTTATCTTATCTTCATACTTGTCAGAGGCGGAGTTCCTCAGAGTGTTGGTGGGTCCAGGCTTGGTGCGCATAATTAGACCAGCCCCGAGTGGCAAATTTCTCATCGTTGCCATGTTCCGGTAAGATTATTCATGGAGGACGATGGCTCCAGAAGGCTATTCTTGACAGTGTACACACCTTAGAGTACCGGGGAAGTCGGACAGGACCTGAAGTCGCATCAACTCAGCTATGTCAGCCACACACTCCTCGCTCCTCGACGTTGTTCAGAATGCTTCCACCAACCACACGACAATGCAGAATGCCTTGTCCTTATAGCCTTAAATTCTGGGATCATGATGCAATATAAACGAAGACCAAGTATACGCAGAATAGACACTGTCATGTACTGTCATGCAAACACCAGTACGGCATTGGCTCAGTATATTCATACACATGTTGAGTAGCCCATGCCTCAGGATACCCTGCAGCACGGGCACGTCTGCAGCACCGAGGCAAAAACTTGAGTCACGCGATCAATCAATCAATCACTCAGTTAATCTTTCAACCACTCAATCATTTGTAAATTTACCTTCCGCTACGCCTCACGCGCACCTGTGAAGAGAAAAGACTGGATCGGTGCCACATAAACGCAGAGGAAATTCGATGTGACATTAGAAATTTTCCAGGAGTATCAGATATTTTGTTTCCCTCGCCTGTTACATTTTAGTTACAAGTCTGTCTGTTACCGTTCTCAGTTTGTATTTAATTTATTCATCTTGTTGCATTTCATGAATTTTTAGCTTATCTTTATGAAGGTTTACTTTTATTAATGTAAATGTCTGTGTGTGTGTGTGTGTGTGTGTGTGTGTGTGTGTGTGTGTGTGTGTGTGTGTGTGTGTGTGTGTGTGTGTGTGTGTGTGTGTGTGTGTGTGTGTCTGTGTTTGTTTGTTTGTTTGTTTGTTTGTTTGTTTGTGTGTTGTGCTCGTGTGCATCGTACGTTCTTTTTTTTTTAATTTTTGGTGAAACTCGGAGGGAAAAAATGAATAAATGTTATATGCTCGTACACACACACACACACACACACACACACACACACACACACACACACACACACACACACACACACACACACACACACGCACTGAGAGAGAGAGAGAGAGAGAGAGAGAGAGAGAGAGAGAGAGAGAGAGAGAGAGAGAGAGAGAGAGAGAGAGAGAGAGAGAGAGAACACACATTATATATTTTTTATTTGCCTTGTGTTTGTTTGTGTGTGGCCAGCAGCGTGTTATCACAAGGCGTTCAGGCTCGTTAGTAGCACGGGCCAGTGTTGTGTTAGTGGGGGGAGGGAGGGAGACTGTGTAGCAGAGTCTGGGTGCGTGGGTGTTGAGGCGCCCGGCGTGAAGGTCCTAGGGTGAGGCAGATTCGGGAATAACCAAGCAGGATTTATTGAAATGTTAAGGGAATCGATATGGAAGTCTGACGTGTAGTGATGTTATTGAGAGAGAGAGAGAGAGAGAGAGAGAGAGAGAGAGAGAGAGAGAGAGAGAGAGAGAGAGAGAGAGAGAGAGAGAGAGAGAGAGAAGCAGGTCCCCGTGACAGGTTAAAGCATTATCGTCTCCTCGTTCACGCCATCACTAGGTAATGTTCATGTGATTGATTATTCGAACCACTCGCCTGCTATTTTGGGGACGTAGTGCACCACCACCACCACCACCACCACCACCACCACCACCACCACCACCTCTATCACCACTACCATCACCACACTCTCCTCGTCACTCATTCCTCATTCAATTTTCACCAATATGACTTTAAATTGTAGAAATATCATCATGTTTATTGATATTTTGTGTTTCTTTCGCCCCTTGCTGATACATACATGCACAGGTCATACACAATAGAAATCTCCCATCATGCATCAGTTAAGACAACCTGTGGCTTATCACTTCGCCTGAGTGTGTTTATACTTCTCATTTTTAAGTTAGATTACAAGAATGATTTGTTAACATAGTTACTATTCCTCAGCTCACCATGATAAGGAGGACTCGCTTGTGTTAGGTCTTATCAGTATCCGCCATTTGAACACGACAAAGGTGGCGCTTATTTTTGTTATTACACATCTGAGACACTATAAGGAGGTTAATAAAGTCTTCCTGTGCTGTTTCTCACTTTTATTTTCTCCTTGGGATTCACATGTGCACGTTACATAACTTAATACAATTTTATCTAATATTTTTTTGTACCCTATCCTTTGTTTTATTTCATGTTACTTGTCGAACA
>NC_087155.1:8819191-8821691 GCF_035594125.1 Scylla paramamosain
CACAAACAGTATTACAGTTAAAGGAGAGAGAGAGAGAGAGAGAGAGAGAGAGAGAGAGATGAGAGAGAGAGAGAGAGAGAGAGAGAGAGAGAGAGAGAGAGAGAGTTTATCGTTCACAGACTTGCAAAAAACAACAAACACTACAGTTGTGAACATTGACTCTAAAACATATTTAAATAACAAGTATCTATATGAATCCTTAGAGAGAGAGAGAGAGGAGAGAGAGAGAGAGAGAGAGGAGAGAGAGAGAGAGAGAGAGGAGAGAGAGAGAGGAGAGAGAGAGAGAGAAGGGGGGGGGGGAATAGACAGGAGTACAAAAGAGAAGACAGACACAGGCGTAGATTGAAAGCGAAGGAGACAGGCAGGCGGGCAGGCGTAGAGATAGACAAACGTATA
This sequence comes from Scylla paramamosain, assembly GCF_035594125.1. NCBI lineage: Eukaryota > Metazoa > Arthropoda > Malacostraca > Decapoda > Portunidae > Scylla > Scylla paramamosain. Next base: position 8,819,588 of record NC_087155.1, read on the forward strand.
CACTGATAAAAACAGAATGACAGGCAGCTACACACACACACACACACACACACACACACACACACACACACACACACACACACACACACACACACACACACACACGAATGATATGCATACTGGAGCATAATGTGAAAATATTACTATTATCATGTATATTGTTCCAGTTTTCTTTTTTCTTTTTATCTATTTATTTATTTTATTTTTCAAAGTTTATATTCATGATTATCTTTTGTGGTTTTCCTCTCTCTCTCTCTCTCTCTCCTCTCTCTCTCTCTCTCTCTCTCTCTCTCTCTCTCTCTCTCTCTCTCTCTCTCTCTCTCTCTCTCTCTCTTAAAGGTAGGCAAGGCGTTAAGAGGAAGAATAATTAATGATGTCAGCATATTATTGTTATTATCATACAAATTTCTTCGATTACTTTTTGCGTCATATTTCTGATCATCTTTCGTCTCTCTCTCTCTCTCTCTCTCTCTCTCTCTCTCTCTCTCTCTCTCTCTCTCTCTCTCCTCTCTCTCTCTCTCTCTCTCTCTCTCTCTCTCTCGTGTAGAAGGATTTTGAAGCAAGAAACGAAGCGAGGCAGCAAACAGAGGAGGACAGAGGGAGGAAGCGTGGAGGGAAGCGAGAGAGGAAGGGGGAGCTGTGAGGTAAGGGAGGGTACAAGGGCACAGTGAGTCAGTGAGGGAGGGCGGAAGGGAGGGAGTGAGGAGAGGAAGAAAAGGAGAGAATGAGAGGAGTGAGTGAAAGACAGGAGGGAAGGAGTGAAGGATGGAAGGGAGGGAAGGAGAGATGGAGGGAGGAAATGAGAGAGGGAAACGAGGAAGTGGTGAATGAGGGAGGCAAGGAGAGAACAGGAAAGGGAGAGAGGGACAAGAAAGAAGGGATAAAACAAGTAAAAAAGGAGGAGGAATAAGAGGGAAGAAAGAAGGGAGGAAGAAACACAAAGGAATAGTCTGTAAGGAACTGAGAGACAAGGAAGAAGAGGAGGAGGAGGAGGAGAAGGAGGAGGAGGGGAGGGGGAGAAAGAGAGGAGGAGGAGAGAAGGCGTAGTTAGAGAGGTTGCGAAGGAGGTAGGGGGAGGCGGGGGAGTAATGATTGAGAGGAGGTGGGAGAGAGGGAGGAGCGAGGAGGGACGGAGGGAGGGGGAAGTGGAGGAATAGTGAATGAAAGAAGGAGGGAGAGAGGGAGGGAGGGAGACAGTGGGGGGGACCAAATGAGTTAGGGAGGAAGAGAATGAGTGAACACAGGAAATAAAGGACGGAAGGAAGAAAGAAAGGAAGGGGAGGAGGGAAGGTGGAGGAACGAAGGAGAGGGTGAAGGAGGCAGGTAAGAAAAGGGGGGGAAAAGAAAGTCAGAAAGTTGGAGAGGGAGGAAAGGGAAGTGAATAGTGAGGTAGGTAAGGGAGGAGCGAGGGAGGAAGGGGAGGGAACGCCAGGCAGGTAGGCAGATAGGTAGGTGAGAAAGAAGAGGAAGAAATTTAGGAAGTAAGAGAGTAGACAGTAAGAGAGGTTGGTAGGAGAGGAGAGAGGGAAGTGAAGTGAAAGAGTTGGGAGGTAAGGGTAGAGAGAGAGAGAGAGAGAGAGAGAGAGAGAGAGAGAGAGAGAGAGAGAGAGAGAGAGAGAGAGAGAAGGAGGAAGGCGAGACGGAGAGGTGAGCGACGTTTGCGAGGGAGGGGAGGGAGGGAAGCGAAGGATGGGAAGAAGAAGAGGAGTAGGAGGAGGAGGTGTGGGGGGGCAAGCATTGAGGAGTTGTGGTGCCTCAATGTCTGATTTGCACAAACTAGAGCAATCACGATTCCTGACGCCTCCTCCACTCACATTTTTTTCTCCCTCACTTTTCAACCCCATCTGTCCTTCTCCTTTCTTTCCTCCATTCGTTTTTCTTTCCTTCTTCCCTCCCTCTTCCCCTCCGTATTGCGTTGTGCGATGTTTGTTTTGTGCAGGACGGGGAGGAGGAGGAGGAGTAGGAGGAGGAGGAGGAGGAGGAGGAGGAGGAGGAGGAGGAGGAGGAGGAGGAGGAGGAGAAGGGGGGGGAGGGTGGGTAGAAAAGAAGAAAAGCAAGGTATTCTTTTCTTACTGGTTTTCTTTCATTGAGGTGTTTTGGTGAT
>NC_087155.1:8826691-8831691 GCF_035594125.1 Scylla paramamosain
ACACACACACACACACACACACACACACACACACACACACACACACACGTCTGGAATCAGGTGTTAACCTTCGTGCTCGAATGTCTTGAAAACACGTTGGTCCCGATGTGAGTTGTAAAAAGTTTACCAAGCAACGTTCCGCCTCAGAAGTGATTGGTTGTGGTTGTTCTTTAGCTTCGTTGATGGTTGGGATAGCTTATGATCACTTTGAGTATTCTCTGCGTGGCTGTTGAAGAAATGCAGGTGTTACTCCCTGGAACATTTGGTAGACACCACTCTTACCGCTGTTATCAAGGCCGTCGAGTGGAAATCTTGTTGCAGATCCACTACCTTTTCATTGACTTACTCGTGTGTAGCCCACAAGACTCCGTCCACCACTAAAGGAAAGACTCAAGCTGCGGATTTTATTTTCTTGCTATCTGTTTTTTTTTTTTTTTTCCGTGATACGAGGGATGCACTGTATTTTTATTTTTACTTACATGAAAAAAAAAATAATAATAATAACGTGTGCCAATATATATTCGATAGATAAGAATTCTACAAATATTCTAATCTCTGTAATAAAATATAAATAAATTAATGATGAAAGAAGAAAGCGCATACCAGTCCGGATTTTGTAAGTCTGATCGAGGAATCACAAGCCCCGGCACGTACTCACTCGCACGTCTCTTTGAGCGCTGCCGGATCACGAGCGTAACATTGAGGGGAGAAAATGATCTTGTCCGATAAGAAAAAGTTTGAATAGTAGAAACTGAGAACACTTTAGAATTTTGTATGAGCTAGCGTGAAGTATTTTCCACACTCAGATCGAGAACCAAGTGTGCCCCTCCTCGGGGAAACTGAACACACAGAAATCAGGAAACTCAAGAACACCTGAATATTGTAATACCTTGTTGTAAGATTGAACTCCAGTAAATAACAGACTTAAGTGGTTCCCGATGCCTGCTTCCCCGGCGTGCGGTGATTGCCTGCAGCATTACTGAGGCAATAAATGTACCGAAGTTTATAAACTCAGAATTTTATTAATGATTCACTAACTTATGCGGTTATCCGTGTACGGGTCGCGTTGCAAGTTTCCAAATAATTAATGTTTTAAAAGTTTGCACGAGTCATGTCTGCAACATTGCGTGTTCATTTCATATGTGTATTGAAGAACTCTTTGTCATGTTCTCTTGATTGAGATTTCAGTATTGGCAAAATCCAGTACTTCCTGAGCAAGTTTATATTCACCCAACTCGGATTTCCTATATTCTTTATGGTGAACTATTGTTCCGAGACATTGTGTTGTTGTTGTAACACTGGAGGTTAGTGGCGCCGGAGTTATATCAGGCCAGGTAATTGCACTTGCGTGGAAGGCATTAAGGGAGGCGAAACTTGCTTAGTGGTGTCCTGTGCAGCTGCCTGTCTGGCCGTCTTCGCTCACCTCCCTCACCCATGTGTCATCCTAGGCGGAGACCAAATAAATCTAATTTTTCTTTTAATTTTCTCGCGGCAAGTGCCTAGAGTGTGGCAGCCCATGGAACAGGAGCACGCCGCCTTTGCTCTCACGCCACCTTGGGTTACGTCTGCCCCTGAGAGTACTCTGTCCCCTTCCGCTCGACCGCCACCCCGCCCCCCTCGCCCCTCCCAGCCGCCCTTGTGTTTCACCACCCCGCTGACCCGCCGCCCCTCCTCTCGGTCTGACCGTTACAAAGCACTTATTGCCATCCTTGGAATGTTGATACGCTGCAGATAGATTTCTCTAAATTATGTCTTCTCGCATTTGCCACATTTCTCATTCCGACTTAGGCGATGATAAAAATCAGTGCATAAACTTATTAAACTTATAAGCCGAGTAATTTACGTGATTCTCTTAATTCGTGACTCAGTCCGCTGCACGCCAGCTTCACGACACAGGCGGTCACGGGACCTGGCGCCGTGAGGCTCCACGGCCCCACCTCAGGCATGGAGGACTGGCGGCGGGGAATTGTGGGTTATGGGAAAGACCTTGTACAGTGTAGAAGTAATGACACTCTCTCTCTCTCTCTCTCTCTCTCCTCTCTCTCTCTCTCTCTCTCTCTCTCTCTCTCTCTCTCTCTCTCTCCTCTCTCTCTCTCTCTCTCTCTCTCTCTCCCCATATTCATTAATACTCCGCGTATTTATTTATTCACTTTGACAAACTTCATCATATCATTTCAGTCAGTCAGAGAGAGAGAGAGAGAGAGAGAGAGAGAGAGAGAGAGAGAGAGAGAGAGAGAGAGAGAGAGAGAGTGGTGCCCCTGACTACAAGCTGGGGTATAACAAACGTGCAGCGGTAACAACCCCAGCAGGAGCTTTGAGAATACCCGCTTTGCACTGCACCTTGCATCCACACAGGGCCTTAAATCGTGCTGCTCCTCACTGTTTTGTATCACTCATTGTGGCCTTGTGCCGGGGGGAGGAGTGTGCGTGGGCTTGATGGGATACTAAAACGTATAAGAGGGAAGGGGAGTGCCAGAATAATCATTAACATCTGACCCTGCCGACAACAGGTTTTATATCTCATGGAGAAAAAAAATGTATTGTGTTTGTATATATAATTCTTGCCCCTTGGTTGCTCAGTGGTGGTGATGGTGGCGTGATAGTGGTGTGATGGTGGTGGTGGTGGTGGTGATAGCCGGCCGAGCTCCCCGCCTCACGGCCTGCCAGCGAATAAAACGAGTCAGTGGGCGCTTTACCTGCCACTACCACGCAGCGGCTTCAGTTCTGATGTAGCTGAGTCACTTCTGTCGGGTGATGTGCTTGTGATAAATGTGGTGTAGCTGGGGATTGTGCTACACTTACTGCTAGAGGCTCTTGTTGTTGCTGTTGCTCCTGATTATGATAGTAATAATAGTGATAATAATCGCTAAATATACGACGCTGGGATCCTGAATGGGGCGGCCGAGACAAGGCTTCCGCATACTCGGATTTATATCCACAGATATATTCACATAAATTTACCTATATTTTAGTCTCAAGGACTCTTTGGGGGAGGACCAATCCTTCCTGCCCACATTGCGTGAGGGCCAGCTGCAACCCACAGCCCCGGGGCCCGGCAACACAGCTGGTTTGCCCCGTGTTACGCCATGACACTCATGGTCTTTCCCGCTTAAGAATAATGACTAAGAATGATGATGATGATTTCGGCAAGGCTGGTCGAAAGAAGATTGGAAAGGAATTAATGTATTTGAATATATTACTGTACTTACAAGGCTGTTGCTAGTAAAACATATGTATGATTTAGTAATCTACTGTTTGAGGGTAGCCTGCCTGTGCGCATGTCGCTGCGAATTTGTCTGGGTGGCTGACTTGGATCGGTTTCTTTGATGCCACGTGAGTTGCCCTGCCGCAGCCATCATTGTAGCGTCTAGTGTTGGCCAGTATCTGTATTTGTCTTCTCAGTCTGTTACTGCAGACATTGTATGGCCCTGGCTTGCTTTTTCTTGTTCTGTGGGGCAGTGGATGTACATGTCTGCTCGCCGTGAAGCTGTTGGAGTTTCTAGTTATACGAAGGTCAGTGTTGTAAGTGGAATATTTGTTTGAATTACTATTGTTTATGACTTTATTTCGTCAGAGGGTCCATTGGCTTAACATATGTTCTCCCGGATTATGGCATGGTACATTATGTCTGTGATAAAGGGTATTTGCTATTCACCTAAGGGTTATTGGGTGTATGTGACTGGATTATGTTCTTTGATATGATTATATTGGCAGTTTGGATCAAATCGTTAAATATGAATGCAACGCTTGGCCTTTTCATCTCCAAGAATGGGTGTTAACGAAACAGTGATGATTATAATGGTGGTGATAATAATGATAATGAAAGAATGATAAAATTAATAATAATAATAATAAAAATAATAATAATAACAGTAATGATAATAATAATAATAATAATAATAATAATAATAATAATGATAATAATAATAATAATAATAATAATAATAATAATAATAATACCTAATAATCAAAACCATAGTAACAACAAGACAACAACTAAAAATTAGAAATGGAAATGAAATGGATTATTATGGAGGGAGTTATGAATAGCGGTATAAAAAAATATTATTATTATTATTATTATTATTATTATTATTATTATTATTATTATTATTATTATTATTATTATTATAATTATTATTATTATTATTATTATTATTATTATTATTATTATTATTATTATTATTAATTATTAATAATAATAATAATAATAATAATAATAATGATAATAACAATAATGATAACAATAATAAGAATAATAACAATATAATAAGTATTAAAGGGAATATGTTGGAGAGTTACAAATGAATGATGATGATGATGATCGCCCCCACCACCACCACCACCACCACCACCATCACCACCACCACCACCACCACCACCACCACCACCACCACCACCACCACCGCCACCACCACCACCGCCACCACCACCTATGCATGCAGGATGCGTGCATCGTCTCGCCTCGCCAGGTGGTGTACAAATCATATAAAACGACCTGTGCTTTTCCCTGGACCTGAGTCACCCAATACCTCTGAAAAAAAAAAAAAAGTAATACAAAGTTGAATTCCTTCATTCTCTACATGTACAAACTTTAATTCCATTCATTCTCATTATTTATCATTTATTTACCACTGCATACCGTTTTAAAGCCTTTTCCTGCGTTATGATGGTGCATTGCATTGATTGATAAATATACTCTTGGTAAAAATGGTTTGGCTGCATAAACATTACGTAGAACTAGTGCCAGTGGCCGGGATGGTGATGACAGTGGTGGTGGTAGTGTGGTCAGTGGTGGCATATTGGCAATGCATTGACAAGGGTAGCAATGAGCGGTGGCGGTGGCGGTGGTGGTGGAGGTGGTGACAGTAGAGGAAGTGGTGTAATGCTGTCAGTTATGGTCGTGGTGGTGGTGCAGTGGGTGATGATGACATGGGAAATGGGGGTGATGTTGCTGGAAGTGAAGGTACTGGTGATGACAGTGGTGTTGATGTCACTGA
>NC_087155.1:8834191-8836691 GCF_035594125.1 Scylla paramamosain
CCTCCATTATTCTTTTGCACTCTTCCCCTTCTTATCAGCTTCCGCATTTCCCGTCCTCCCTTCCTGCAGTTTTCCTCCAAATACATTCTTCTTTCATCATCTCTCCTTTGAAAAGAAATGGGCGTGCTGTTTAATTAGCTTACACATCCCGACTCACAGTATTGCGTAAAATTCTGGTGCAAATGTAAAAGATATCTGTATTCTAGATATGCTGCAACGTAGAGTACGGAAAGTTAGTTCAGATTGCGTAATAAATCACACGAGAACACCTCACATGATTTTACTTTTTCATCTTATATACTCGTAAACAAATGTTTGGAAGAGACTCAGTGTATGTTCATGAATTTATTTTAGAGAATCTGGCAATATTTACCTAAGTCACTGTTTGTGACTGTCATGGGTAAATAGGTTCTTCAAAAAAAAAAAAAATAGATAAATAAAACAAAATAAAATAAAAATAAGTAAATAAATAAATAATAAATAAATAGATAAAAATAAAGTAAATAAATAAATAAATAAATAAATAAATAAATAATAAAAGTAAAATAAACTTCATTCGCGTCGTAAATATTTGAAACAGTCTCGTTGCGCGTGTTGTGAACATTAAGACTACTGGATATTTCAAAACCCCATAGAGAGACATCATAAAACCAATTCGCAACTCGTATTTTTCCCACCCATGTATATCGCTCCTTTGGGAAAAAAAAGTAAATTCCACTAACGATCATCTCTCCGTGGAAATTTCATTCACAATAATTCAATCCATTATTGCTTATCCTGACCAAACCTAACCTAACCTAACCTCATTTGACCTAACCTAACATGATCCATCGTGGGGTAGAATGATTTGTGGTGGAATCTTGTTGGTGGAATGTTTGTGGTGCATTTATTTTAGGAGATCTTACAGCATGCGATTATATTTAGTATGCGGCATTTTGGGTTTAGTTGTATTAGATGAAGAGTTATTTTTAATCTACTTCCTCCATTATCTTTCACCAGAGATTCATATCAGCTTTCGCTTTACCCTAGTAGTGCTTCCTTAACAGCACAGATAGTGTAGATTAAGTAGTTCCAACAAACAACCTCATTAGGATCAAAAATATGTTCCTCTATTTATTATCCTTTGTATTCCTCCTCCTTTCTTCCTTCCGCATATTCCCTCTCAGTGTCCTCTTCTTCATTGCATTCACTCGTCCTTTTCACCTCTGCACTCCGACTTCCACTCCCCTTTTCATCTTCCCTCTTACCCTTTGCCTTGCTTCATTTTCTGCCCTCCCTACGTTAGCGTGAGGGCGGATGGGGGCTGGGGCTGGGTGGCTGGTGGCAGGCGGGGGGCAGGGAGGCAAGGAGGGGACTGCACCTCCAATAATGTCCGGTGGCCACTCACCTCCTATTCCAGGAAGCGGAGCCACCGGAACCCTGCCTCTCCATACTCTCTCTCTCTCTCTCTCTCTCTCTCTCTCTCTCTCTCTCTCTCTCTCTCTCTCTCTCTCTCTCTCTCTCTCTCTCTCTCTCTCTCTCTCTCTGTACATTTGCTTGTTCTGGAGGCGGGCATGAAGTGAAAGGCGCGTGATTGCATGTGCTGCTGTGTAGTAATGGTGGTGGTGGTGGTGGTGTTAGTTGTGGTGGTGATGGTGGTGGTGGTAGTGGTGGTGGTAGTGGTGGTGGTGGTGGTGGTGGTGGTGGTGGTGGTGGTGGTGATGGTGGTGGTGGCGGCGAGGAGGAGGAGGAGGAGGATATAGATGAGGAAGATAAAAGACTAAAAATAAAAGGGTGGAAAAATCTTTGTACAGGAATAACAAAACACAATGCAGAGACAGAGAGAGAGAGAGAGAGAGAGAGAGAGAGAGAGAGAGAGAGAGAGAGAGAGAGAGAGAGAGAGAGAGAGAGAGAGAGAGAGAGAGAGAGAGAGAGAGAGAGAATCACAGGAAACATATACACACAATAAAAACTGTACAGAAAGGAAAAGGCTTAAACTGGTGTCAGGTGAAAGGGATGCGCTGGATAAAGAGAGAGGATAGCGGAAAATACAATAAAAGGGAGGGAAAAAGAATTAGTGCAAACATATGCATACAGAGAGAGAGAGAGAGAGAGAGAGAGAGAGAGAGAGAGAGAGAGAGAGAGAGAGAGAGAGAGAGAGAGAGAGAGAGAGAGAGAGAGTTAGATTGCTCAGTAAAAAGAGAAACGATAAAAAAAAATATACACACAAAAATAAAATACGAAAAAGTCATAATGTAAAAAAATAAAACTCAAAATGTCAAGGAGAAAAATCAGGAAAAAAAAAAGAATCATGAAAGATTTGAGAACTGACAAAGCACACAGAAAAGCGTATATTGTAAAGTAGCCCCATCAAAAAAAAAAAAAAAAGAGAGAAAGAAAAAGAAAAAAAAAAACACTCAGAAAGAAAAGAAGGAAAAAGGAAGAACTTAAAATAGAAATGAGACACGTTCTGGATATCGTGAAAATTTAAGAGTTCGAAGAAAACGTGTGCAAAAAAAAA
>NC_087155.1:8851691-8854191 GCF_035594125.1 Scylla paramamosain
GGTTAAACGAATCAATCAAGCAGTCATTTAATATATATGTTTCTATGTAAGAGGGACACTGGGTAAGGGCAACAAAAAGAGCGAAAAAAATAAGGCCCATTCAGAGTACTAGTGTCAAAAGAAAGGTCAAAAGCATCATCCAAAAAATTCTTAAGGTTATCATGAATTGACCATGACTGTATGGTAAGGCAATGAACAATTAACTCTCACTGCCATACATAGTAAATTACAATACCAAGAACCACTTTTGTAAAACTTCTTCAAGAACTATAAGAAAGAAAAGGAATTAAAACAACAGATTTTTCATTGTCCAGCCAGTATGATGTCTAGATATGGCTGCCGAACACAAAGAAATATCTCAGTGGTTTGTGATTAAAGCAAGATGTATCAGCAGTGGTGGAAGCGTTAAGATCAAAATCTCGCGAGACTGTCATAGCACCCTGAATACTTCCAAAGGTACACCGCAGCATCCCACAGCTCTTCGTGACTTTGACTTTATAGTTTATCCTCACTGTGGCCTCCTTGGTGACAGTACTCGCTCATTTCTCGCGTCCATAGTAGAGTCCTTTGAGGTGGCCGCCACACCGCCCCGTCTCTTGATGCTGCGTGAAGAGGAGGATGAGATGATTAGAAGATTATGCTGCTGATTTCACGGGTTTCTTTCTTTCTCTCTTTCTTTTCTTCTTCTTCTTCTTCTTCTTCTTCTTCTTCTTCTTCTTCTTCTTCTTCTTCTTCTTCTTTTTCTATTTCTTTTCCTTTCCTTTCCTTTCCTTTCCTTTCCTTTCCTTTCCTTTCCTTCATTCCTTCTTTCTTTTCTTTCTTTCTGTCTTTCTTTCTTTCTTTCTTTCTTTCTTTCTTTCTTTCTTTCTTTCTTTCTTTCCTTCTTCTTCTTCATCTTCTTTTCTTTTCTTTTCATTCTTTCTTCTTCTTCTTTTCTTCTCATTCTTTCTTCTTCTTGTACAGTAATGTATTCAAAATATATGATAACACTAGAGCGGTCGATGTAATTTACCTCGACTTTCAAAAAGCATTTGATAGAGTTCCTCACAAGCGTCTTGTTAGTAAATTAAAAGCTCCTGGGATTACGGGTCATCTTTTGAATTGGATAGCAAATTGGATATCAGACCGTAAACAACGTGTAGTAATTAATGGAAATGCTTCAGACTGGACCAGTGTTAAAAGCGGCGTTCCTGAAGGATCTGTTCTTGGTCCTATACTTTTTATGATACATATAAATGACATTGACGATGGAATTACTTGTAAAATATCAAAATTTGCAGATGATACAAAAATAGCAAGTGCAGCTTCCTTAGTATCCCGGTGCCAACATATTCAAAGCGACTTAAACAAGCTGGTTCAATAGTCAGAAACGTGGCAAATGAATTTTAACTTGGACAAATGTCACGTATTACATATTGGAAATAACAATCCGCATGAAAGCTATACAGTGAACAACATTCAGTTAAGTAGTGTCGATAAAGAGAAGGACTGAGGCGTCATAATTTCAAAGGACCTCAAACCTTGTAATCAAATAACGGAAGTAGCAAAAACCACCAATAAATTGGTCGGTTTTATCGGTCGAACTTTCAGTTTTAAATCAAAAAAGGTAATACATACTCTTTTTAATTTACTTATACACTCACATCTTGAGTATTGTGTACAATTCTGGTCATCCTATTACTGGAAGGACATAGAAAAATAAATAAATACAGCGCAGGGCAACGATAATGATATAAGAAATAAATCTTAAGAGGATCGGCTCCAGGAACTTGACTTATATCTCTTAACTAAACGAAGATTAAGAGGTGACCTCAACGAGGTTTTTAAAATCTTCAAAGGTTTTACGAACGTTAAACCAGAAAATTTGTTTACGTTGCACCAGTCCAGGTCAACTAGAACTAACGGTTTCAAGATACACGCTCAGCGTTTTGTAACAAATGAGGCCAAGCATAACTTCACTAACCATGACGTAAATGTTTGGAATGAATTACCCTCGAACGTAGTCAGCTCGAATACAATAGAAAGATTTAAAAATCGCTTTGATTGTCAAAAAATCTGATGTCAAATTCCCGATTGTCTGTCCACCTCCTTATAAAAATCTTACCGCGGATATTTAGTCTTTCAGTGGAATAATATCTGTCATCTGATAAGGATATATTTCACTGAGGAAGAAAAAACAAATCTACAACAAAGAAAATGAATCACGTTAAAGAGACCTTAGTGATGGCTACGTTCCTTGGCGACTTACTGCTGACCCCATCACAGTAATGGTATAGGGATCGTGTCCTTGCTGAGCAACCAACCCATCACTAGAGTTATCTGGTAAAAATGTATCCCACTCTGTCATATTTAGGGAAGAGGAAACGCCTCATCAGATGGCACCAATAAAAATAGGACCGTATGTAGACTAGATGTGATGGAAGTAGACATCATCTCTTACTTTCCTCTCAAATTCCATGTTTTTTTTTTTTTTCTATACAACATGGTGTCATTTCTTTTT
>NC_087155.1:8856691-8866691 GCF_035594125.1 Scylla paramamosain
TCATCATCATTTACTTTTCCTGTGTCCTCAGCTGTGTCTTCTGAGGAATGTGCTCACCTCAAGGAAAAACCTTGTTTAGTTTTACTGCCCTCTTGTGGTGGTGCGTGGTGGTGCGTGTGTGATAACACTTATGTGTTTGGTTTTGCATCAAGATAGGCAGACAGATAGGAACAGACATGTAGGTAGAAATACTGGCAGAGAGATAGACTGGTAGGCAGGCAGGTATATAGGCGAGCAAGCAGGCTGACTGACAGACAGACAAGCAAGTAAGAAAGCATATATTCAAACATGCAAACACAGATACGGATAGTTAGACAGGCAAACGACGCACACACACACACACACACACACACATACACACACACACACACACACACACACACACACACACACACACACACACACACACACACACACACACACACACACACACACCGTCACGAGGCATACCAAGGTGTTAGGCAAGCAAGGGACGCCCTCCAATAACAAGGTGAACACGTGGTCGACAGGCGACACCCGGCCCGCCACGCCCCCGGCGCCGCCCGGGGCTGCCTGTCGCCGCGCCGCCGCCGCCGCTGCACCACCGGAGTGACGTATCAGATTCGCACGAAAATTACCTGCTTTTTTACTTTATCACAGCATGAATAATGTAGATGTGCATTCATTATATTGATTGGTGTTGTTTTAAAAGCTGCACATTCTCTTTGGGAGGGCGGCGGAACACGTCACCACTCAGCAGGCAGCAGGCGTTGCGCGGCACGTCAGCACCACACACCTTCCCGCTGCTCCTCACTGCGATGCCACGCTTACTGGAGAGTTTTAATCGCCATTTAAAGAGTTCCACAAAACGAACCAAAGTTGTAACCTGACCATGATAATATTTAGGTATAAAAAACACAAGCACAAAACTTGGAAAAAAAAATTATATTTCATAAAAGAGTTTAACAAGGCTTATTGTTTATTCCAAATTTGTGTTGGGAAGAAGCTGATTAGCATTTAAGGACAAAGATATAGGTAGTGGGTAGGGTATTTTTGGGGAGAGGCGGATGAAGGGGTGGGAAACCGGAAGGCAGCAAATGGTTCTTACTGAGAATTTGGGGAAAGTTAAGGAACACCTGGTGAAGTCGGGTCTAATCGGCAGAATTAATGCGGAACGGCTTGGAAATGACTGCCGGATCGCGGAGGGCGGGCAGGATGTTGACTGTTGACTGCAGCTGAAATACTTCCATTGAACTATCGAAGGAGGTCGAAAGGTGATTGGGCTTAATTGGATTACCTTGAGAAGTCGTCCTCCGCGGCGCTAATATGCTGCTTCATGGCTGTGCTGGTAAGCTTGGTGAAAGGCTGAGTCACAGGCAGGCAAGCAGGCTAGCTACCGAGCGAACCGATAAGCAGAGAGAGAGAGAGAGAGAGAGAGAGAGAGAGAGAGAGAGAGAGAGAGAGAGAGAGAGAAGTGGGAAGGCAGAGAGATCGATAAGCAGACAGGGAGGTAGGCAGACCGACAACCAGACAGGCAGGCAGGAAGGTAGGCAGGCAGATCGATGAACAAGCAGGCAGGTAAGAGACCAAGAAGCAAGCACGCAGACCGATAAACAAACAGGCAGACAAGGAGACTGATAAGCAGGCTGGCAGACCGGGCAACAGTCAGGAGGCAGGAAGACCGATAAGCAGACAGGCAGACCGATAAGTAAGCAGCAAAACAGATAATTAAACTGACAAACAAGAAAGCCGATAAACAGGCAGGAAAGAAGACCAATAAGCAGACAGGTAGACTGATAAACAGGCAGGAAAGGAGACCAGTACGGAGACAGATAGAACGATAAACAAGCAGGAAGCACGTAGACAAGCAAGAAAACCGATGAACTGGCAGGAGGAGCTATAGACAAGCAGACAGACAAGCAGGAAGATAAACAGACAAGAGGTATATAATCGGTGCACTAGGTAGACGGAGAGGTTGGCAGACTGACAGACTGACCTACAGACATATTGACTGAGTAATTTTTCGTACCGCAATAGGAAGGTCATGCAGCATTGTAGGTAAACTGACAGAAGGACACAGGGACAGACGGAATAGACAAGCATTCATATGGGCAACGAAGCATTCTTATTCGGGTGAACAAAGGGAGACGGAGACAGACTGATGAATTAACAAACACAGACAGAACAGACGGCCGATTAACAGGTAGGCAGACAATTAGAAAGGTAGATATTTGATTATCACTCATCATTTATTTGTTTGACTTCACTAACCGAGACGTACCGAAGGAAATGGATGTTTTTAAGCCAGAGGGACATCTCATCAGATTCCCGGTCATTGTTTATTTGATGTTCAGAGGGAGACCGCCATGTTTATAACGAAGGATCAACAGAATCAGGCAGAAGGTATTACGACACTTTTCAGGTATGGTAAAGTAGTGTGTAGGAGTAGGTATGTTAGGGATGACTAAACGATTCGAAGCATTAAAGAACATATAGAAATAATTAGAATGGAGAATAATACAAATATACAACCTCCAGTACTATAAATGCAGTCTTATGAAAGTTTCAGAAGTATAGATGAATTTCTACTTTTCGTCCTTAGCTTAATCCTTTCACTGCTGTTTGCCACATCTTTCTTAACCACTCTCAGACATTTCTTCTACTTCTACAGTTATCTCCAAACATTATACTGGCTAGAAGCTGCAAACTCGTTTCTTTTTACCCCCCCTTTTTTTTTCTTGTAGGTGTTTATAAGATTTCATACCTTGCTTTTAGTGCTGTGATTTGTTACATATCACAGTGAAAGGGTTAAAACTTACACTCTAGCTGCAAATTATCAAAGTCCAAAGTTAGTCAAAATTTTTCATCAACAGTGAATGAAGATCCCGCGGTTAGTTTTGTGGCGTTTGGGTAACAGAAACCCTCGTAATGAGTAAGAGGATCTTGAAAGGTTTGCCAAATATATATAAATAACACTGGTCTTTGGACATCATGATTTATATTTCCCAGAAGTGCTCGGCGGTCAGGCTGGAAATGTACACCAGTGCTTTAATTGAACGCGGGAATTTCGTGAACTGGTCCATGAAATGTAAAGAAAGTGTTGAACATTAGGTTTAATTGATTCCTCAGCCTGTAATTTACATGACCTTAATGTGACAAAGGAATACATTGTGCATACTTGCCTCATGGTGTTGCGAAGGATTACTGAACAATTTTGAAGTAAGAAACCTCATCACCGTTGGTCTGAAGAAAAGATTAGGGTTCCGTAACGAGGTTTTGTTTCATTCATTGGTCTGGGGAAGAAACCGTCTTAGGTATTATAATATCTTCATTCGTTGTTGACGGAGTTCGACCGAATAGTCATGAATTAGCTAATAAATTATCCTTTTGTAAGCTAAAATTGAAGTAATCCACCTACATTCGATTTTGTAAAGGTTTTGTACTCAGCTTTCCGTTCATTGCGGGACAGATGATGAACGAGTTATTAGTGAAATTATTAACGAGACATTTATATAATACACTTTTATACAACTTTTGTAGCGATTCTGACAAAAGGTTTCTGGACGGAATAAATATTCATATTATCACCAAAATATTGCCTCTCTGTCCATTGTACAAAGTCTAAGTGGAGTTTTTTTCTTACTTTGGGCGTCTTGGTGCCGTAGAGAAACAAGACACATTAAAAAAAAAAAAAAAAAAGACTGAGGAGCACGAAAAGGTGGAAAGTTTAATGAAATAAACAGAAGACGTAAAGGTCAGGAAAAGATAACCGAGCGATGAGGAGTACACGCGGCTGTTGCCCACACAGAAGGCCTGTAGGTTCCTGTGGATGAAAAATTGAAGACCCTTGGGAGCTCAGAGGCTGTTTTTTTTTTTTTCTTTTCCTTTTACACCGAGTTAGTCGGTAAAAGAAGGCATCGCCAGAGATGGAGCTGAAATTTTGCTTGAAATTATAATGCTGGAAAAAATAGGAAATATGTTTGATAAGAAGGAAGTTGTATTACAACTCAGAATTTCCTCCTAGGTGAATAACTCTTGACATCGCATATTTAGGAAGAAATTCAACCTGATCCAACCCTGGTGGGGAAAATTTATGCCTATTGAGGACAAAAGCAGGAGCGAGAGACGCAGGTATGCACGGCGGAATGACTCCTCTTGAAGCATGAGTGAGCGTCACGGAATGAGGAGGATTCTGAGTGGGGATTGGCTGTTGTCTGCAGCTGGTGGTTGGTTCCTGCACCGGCTGCTTTATGGCTGTTTTGTCCCCCAAGCTAATGCAGCAGGAATCCAGCTTGTGGGTGGATCAATATGTTAACTGATTCACCATGTCACCTGGTGCAGCTATTTCCTCTTCAGGCCAGGGAGCCCCACCATGCCGCTCCACCACCACCACCACCACCACAGTCACCACCACCACCACCACCATCACTACCACCATTGTCGTTGTCCTCCTTTTGTTTCTTTTCGTCTACCACCATTACCACCATCGCCTTCACGCTGCCCCTTCGTGGTTCATGCTGCCCCAAAGATAAGAGTGGACCTGGTTGGTGAATGAAGGAGGAGTAGCTGGAGCAGACAGGTGCCGCCGTCGTCTTTGTCGTCGTCATTGTCGTTATTGTTGCTGCTGTTGTTTCTGTTGCTTTTAGTAGTGGTAGTGATGGTGCTCTCATATATGTGTGTGTGTGTGTGTGTGTGTGTGTGTGTGTGTGTGTGTGTGTGTGTGTGTGTGTGTGTGTGTGTGTGTGTGTGTGTGTGTGTGTGTGTGTGTGTGTATTTACCTAGTTGTAATTTTCAGGGCCTGAGCTACCTCCGTGTGGTCCCGTCTCCATATCTACACTTGTCCAGTTTTTCCTTAAAGTTGTGCACACTCGTTGCCGATACTACCTCCTCAATGAGCTTGTTCCAAACTTCTATATTTCTCTGTGGGAAACAACAATTCTTTGTTATTCAAACATCTCCCTTTTCTTTTTTTTTTTTTTGCTGTCGCCTCGTGTGTGTGTGTGTGTGTGTGTGTGTGTGTGTGTGTGTGTGTGTGTGTGTGTGTGCGCGAGCGTGCGTGTGCATTTACGTAAATATCGTAGACGTGCTGTTTGTATTGCCTATGCTGCCAGCTGTAGGCACGCTTACATAGTGGAAGAGGGAAAAAAGGGGAGGGAGGGGGGTGTGTATTGGATAACCAGCAGCAGGAGGGAGCATGGAGGCAGCCAGGCAGCGTGTATGGGGGAAGGGAGCAGAAACCTTCACTCACATATTATTGATTCACGCCTTTTGCCGCAGCTGGTCGGGCCGTATCAGCTTTACATTGTCTCTGGAGCTTTGCCGCCGCAGCCCAGGTCAGCGCATAGCCAGGTTGCCTGCAGGGACTTGCCGCCTCGTCTGACTCACTTACGTGTATTAAATTTCATGTGTCTTGACGTCATGCCTGGTCAGCCAATCCGCGACCAGGGTCGTGCCCGAGACCGCTGCTCCTGCCACCGTCGCGGGAGGCCCACTGAGGTGTTTGTTTAGCAGGCAACGAGTCCATGCAGGTTTAACGTGCTGTACATTGTCGCCGTGAGACTGTGGGAAAAGAGAGAGAGAGAGAGAGAGAGAGAGAGAGAGAGAGAGAGAGAGAGAGAGAGAGAGAGAGAGAGAGAGAGAGAGAGAGAGAATATTCATATATAATTTAAACTATTTACATGTCCATCTATTTACTTTCACACACACACACACACACACACACACACACACACACACACACACACACACACACACACACACACACACACACACACACACACACACACACACACACACACACACACATACACTCATAGTCACACACACACACACACACACACACACACACACACACACACACACACACACACACACACACACATTGCAGTGCATGCAGGTGGACAGGGTGTGTCCCCTCACCGTCCTCTTCGACCCCCACCACCGCCGCCGCCGCCGCTCCCGTGCCGGCGAGCCTCTCCCCTCCGCCCGGCGCCACCTTGTAGTGGGTCCTCGGGTGACACGATGCAGCTTCTCCGGTATTTCCGAAACCGCGCTGTTGGCGGAGGCGCTCTTACCAGACCAGTCTGGTCACCCTTGGTGGGCTGGAAGGGCGGGGGCAAAGTGCCCTGTTGGCAACATTTGTTTACGCCATCTGCTGAAGACTCCCGCTATCGACCCTCCCGCTGCCTCCGCCCCAAGCAGTAATTGAATCAAGAAGGCGCTTTTGTCCTGCGTCTTTAAGCCCCCGCGGGTGTATTGGTACCCGTGAGACCCAGTATTGCCAGGGCAACACTACACCTCAGCCGCACCCACACGGAGGAGGGGGAGGGCGGACACACGGGATGGGGCGCCACAAGTCGACGGAATCTTATTTGTCTTGCTGTGGCTGCAAATCGGTGTCAGTAAGAGTAAGGATCAGATAAGCAAAAAACAAAGATGCCAAAGTTTACGAAAATATTCCGTAATACATTTTAATCACCAAGAGGACACTGGAAACCCGACAATTAATTTATCAGTACACTATTATAAACCTGTTTTCTGCTGCGCAGCGTGGGTTGTGACGCAAATTGATCAGGCACCAGCTGACCCTTCGAGATTTAAATAAGAATATAAGAACACCAGAAAATAAGAAAAGCTGCAAGTGTATGCTCAATGGCACACTCTTGGCAGTCCCTGTGTAAAACACTTGGTATGGTAATGGATATACTCTTGTATAAAAGCATATCCATTACCATACCAAGTGTTTACCATACCTATCCATTTATCAAATATTTTTTAGAACCCTATCGAAGCAGTAATAACATTCTAAGTACTGAGTATATTCCGATCATTTGTCACTTTAATTAAGAACTAATTTTTTCTTATCTTTCTTTTTAAATGTAATTTTCTTTAGATAAAAACGAAAAACATAACTCACCACCAGAACCCTTCCCTTGAGCATATTTACCAGGCATCAGGAGCAGCCATTGCTTATCAGATGATGTAAGTGCACTAAATCCAGATAACGAATTTAGTGTTCATGATATTCCCGGCAACTACTGACTCACGCCTGACAGACGCCCGGCACACTCACCTTGCATCTTACCTGTGCACACTCGGGGCGCGCCTGCATATGTCCCGAGGGTGCATAATTACCGTGGCCCAGAGCAGGTCACAAGGCTGGTATTTGAAAGGGGATCATTATGAAGACACAAATCAACAAGACCTTTCATAAACTTTACCGACATTCAGAAACATCCCTACCACCTGCACCACACCTCCACCACACCACCACCACCACCACCACCACCACCACCACTTTACTTGTCTCAGCTGACGGGCAGGAACGCTTGACAAGAGTATAGTCAGGGTGCTTGAAGGAAGACATTATACTTCAAAGCCAGACTTTATTATGGAATATATATATATATATATATATATATATATATATATATATATATATATATATATATATATATATATATATATATATATATATATATATGTATATATATATATATATATATATATATATATATATATATATATATATATATATATATATATATATATATATATATATATATATATATATATATATATATATATATATATATGTGTGTGTGTGTGTGTGTGTGTGTGTGTGTGTGTGTGTGTGTGTGTGTGTGTGTGTGTGGGTGTGTGTGTGTGTGTGTGTGTGTGTGTGTGTGTGTGTGTGTGTGTGTGTGTGTGTGTGTCAGCCCATTATAATGCACTTATAATAATAATAATAATAATAATAATAATAATAATAATAATAATAATAATAATAATAATAATAATAATAATTTTTTGTGGTTGTTGTTGTTGTTGTTGTTGTTGTTGTTGTTGTTGCTGTTCATCATCATCCTCATCTTCTTGTTCTTCTTGTTCTTCTTGTTCTTCTTGTTCTTGTTTTATTCTTATTCTTGTACTTGTTGTTATTGCAGTACTGTATTGGTAAGTTGACAAAATTTGAATAGTTCTTGAGAAAATAAAGCTAAAAGTGGCTTCTTGAAACATGAAAAGCGATAATCATGGACAATTGACCATAAGAACATAAGAACATAAGAAATAAGGGAAGCTGCAAGAAGCGACCAGGCTTACACGTGGCAGTCCCTGTATGAAATATACCTACCTATCTCCACTTATCATCCCCATCCATAAACCCGTCTAATCTTCTCTTAAAGCTCTGTCTTAGCACTAACAACATGATTACTGATCCTGTTCCACTCATCTACCACTCTATTTGAGAACCAATTTCTTCCTATCTCTTTCTTAAACCTAAATTTTTCAAACTTGAACCCGTTATTTCTTGTTCTATTCTGGTTGCTGATCCTAAGAACTTTGCTTACATCCCCCTTGTTATAACTCTTATACCACTTAAAGTCTTCTATCAGGTCCCCTCTTAACCTACGTCTCTCTAAAGAATGTAAATTTAACAGCTTCAGTCTCGCCTCGTAAGGAATACTCCTCATCCCCTGTATCCTTTTAGTCATTCTCCTTTGTACTGATTCTATTAGACCTATATCTTTCCTGTAATGTGAGAACCAGAGCTGCATAGCGTAGTCTAGATGAGGTCTGACCAGCGCCAAGTATAACTTTAATATTACTTTGGAGCTTCTACTTTTAACACTCCTGAAAATGAATCCTAATACTCTATTTGTCCTGTTTCTGGCCTCTATGCATTGTTTTCCTAGACTGAGTTCAGAGCTAACTGTAACTCCTAAATCTTTTTCGTACCCTGAACCTACCAGAGTTTCGTTGTTTATTGTATACCTACTGTGTGGGTTTCCTCTACCTACGTTAAGTACTTTGCATTTGTTGATATTAAACTGTATTTGCCATCAGTCCGTCCATTCATTCATCCTATCTAAATCTGCCTTCAAGGTGATGGCATCCGATTTTGACCTAATTTATCTACCTATCTTTGTGTCATCCGTAAATTTACTAACATCACTACTAATTCCACTATCCAAGTCATGTATATATATTAAAAACAACAATGGCCCTAATACTGATCCCTGTGTGCACCCCACTAATTACATGACCCCACTCGGATTTAGAGCCGTTTATTACAACTCTTTCGCCTGTCGCTAAGCCATGACCTTATCCAGCCTAACACCTTCCCATCTATCCCGTGTGCCCTAACCTTTCTCAGGAGCCTCTGATGGGGGTATCTTGTCAAAGCTTGAGTACCTTGTCAAACGCTTAAAAAGTGCTGGTGCTTGGTATGCCCACGAGCCAGATTTATCTCTTTTATACATGCAAAAATGGGTAATGTCCTAATATACAAAAAAAAAAAAAAAAAAAAAAATATATATATATATATATATATATATATATATATATATATATATATATATATATATATATATATATATATATATATATATATATATATACAACCTCTTTTGAGAGAGAGAGAGAGAGAGAGAGAGAGAGAGAGAGAGAGAGAGAGAGAGAGAGAGAGAGAGAGAGAGAGAGAGAGAGAGAGAGAGAGAGAGAGAGAGAGTTATATATGACAGCGTAACACTAACCTGTATTTCTGGACCTGGAAGTGAACTAGAAGAGCAGCGTTGAGAGCAGGAAAGAACATTGAAGTATTAGTTAATGAAGACCTCCAACATAAATTACAGTGTACATAAGATGAGGACTAGGAGAAGAGAGAGTGAGAGAGAGAGAGAGAGAGAGAGAGAGAGAGAGAGAGAGAGAGAGAGAGAGAGAGAGAGAGAGAGAGAGAGAGAGAGAGAGAGAGAGAGAGAGAGAGAGAGAGAGAGAGAGTTTGCTCCAAGAATATACATTGACCAGACACAGATAGACACATATTTCAGAAAACAAACATCGTTACATAAGTGTGCATAAAACTATGCATACAAATTTTCAACTGCCCAAAATTACCCAGGGTACTCAATGCAACAACATAAACATATATAGAGATGAGGGTTGTGAAGTACTGCGTGTAGAGGAGGAAAGGAAGTACTTAGAGGGCCTCATGAAAAGGTCGAGAGGATAAGGAGACGAG